>NW_015635022.1:344757-375396 GCF_001515625.1 Sinocyclocheilus rhinocerous
CAATTAACATAGGGGGACAGATAGATGCTGAGACACCCTTGTTGCTTGCTCTGGTTCAGCGGCCAAGCGTGTGATTATGCTGGAGTGCTCTCGTCTCTAGCGGGCCCAGCCCTTCCACTATGCCTCCATTGCGCCCCAACAATGGAGATAATGGCTACATTTAGGTGGCTTGTAAACCGTCTCTCCGCGATTCAGATTCCAGCTGATGATGCTTTTTGTGATGAATTAGGATGTCTGATATGTTGACGTGGTATGTGGCACACAAAGCTTGAAGTGCTGAATATTAGGGAGATAAATGCTATACAAATGGTGAGGTAAATAAAAGGAAATTACATTTTTGCAGTTCAGATAACAAAAGATAGTGACACTAAGTTCTTGGGCATATTCATGAATTTCATAATTGTGGATTTCTTCATAAATTAACAGCTTTGAATATATTTAAAGGTGACATATTATGCCCCTTTTTACAATATGTAATATAAGTCGAAGAAGAAGAAACTTTATATAATTGGTGAAATCAACACCACCAACAACACACTTCACTTTTATATTTTCCCACTTATTTTCATTGTGTATCCTCAAAATTTGTCTACTTTTACTTGGAGGTAGCTGAGCATGATTTTGTTCACAAATCATGGAAAGTCAGCCAAGACGTGGTCTCCAAAGTCAATCCTAGAAATAAATCCCCTGACTGTACCACCGGCTCTCACCAGGAGGACCTCAGCTGCATAAAAAAGGGGCCGGAAAACAAATGTGTAAACACTAATTGGCGGTTGGGGGGCATACTACATTAGGATAGCTCAATTATTTATGACATTCCATAGCCTCCTTTACTAGTAATTAGCATGCACACTAAATAAACAAAGCGCTTTACAGTGCATTAGTGGCATTAAATCATGTTCAGGAGTGTGCAAGGTTGTTGAAGATTTATCTTGCCATTAAAGCGCTTTACAGTGCATTAGTGGCACTAAATCATGTTCAGGAGTGTGCAAGGTTGTTGAAGATTTATCTTGCCATTCTTGAGTTATTGGTGACTAAATGTGTTTGGCTAGCTAAGAGTGCTTAAAATAATGAAGCATTCTTGAAAGTCAAGTGTCGCGGTAGCAAACCACTGAAAAGCATCTAGCCATCTTTATAAACATTATATTTATTAATATTACATAATACAATCCAATATGCACTACTGTTCAAAAGTTTTTTTTTTGTTTAAAGAAATTTCTGATACTCTCCAAGGCTGCATTCATTTGATCAAATACAGTAAAAACTGTAATATTATTATTATTTAAAATAATTGTATTCTGTTTTAATATATTTTAAAATATATTTCATTCCTGTAATGGCAAAGCAGAATTTTCGGCATCATTACTCCAGTCTTCAGTGTCAATATTCTGATTTGATGCTCAAGAAACATTTCTAATTATTATCACAGTTGAAAACAGTTGTGCTGCTTCATATTTTGTCACCTTTGAAGAATAGAAAGTACAAAAAGAACAGCATTTATTTGAAAACGAAATCTTTTGTAACATTATAAATGTCTTTAGTGTCGCTTTTGATCAATTTCATGCATCCTTGCTGAATAAAAGTATTAATTTCTTTCTTTATTTTTTTAAACGGTAGAGTACAGTAAGTATGGGCCACATTCTAAGCTATACCATATACAAATATATATATATATAGTTTAAACCTGTCAAAACAATTTAAGCGATATTAACTTTACACAAGGATGAAAAGACAACTAACTAGTCTTCTTGGATTGTACAGTATGCATTAAAATTACCAAAAAGGTACCAAACAAAAGATTAAAAAAAACTTTTAAGAAGGTGAAGTTTGTGATATCATAGTTTACTGCGCTTTGTAAACTGATATCACAAACTGCACCTTCTTCTTGCTCAATCAATGGCATGAGTTTTGCTTGTTTAGAAGATTATATATTTTTAATTAAGTTATCTTTTTTTATCCTTTGTGGATAAACCCAACAAACTGAGACAGAAACCTGAAGGATGCGCCTCGAAAATGAAAATAACTCCTTTATGAGCCAACATCGTTCAACACAGGAGGGCAAATACCTCCAGGCCGGACTTCTGGAGCACATGTTCAGTTATATAAAGACTGTATACGGGAACAGATGGTTTGACAGAGGAGTGAAGGAGGCCTTAGATGTGAAACTAGAACAGTCATCAACAACTCACAATGCTGTTTTCCCAATTCACACAGCAATCGAGATTCACACCAGGAGAGAAGCAATTCCCTGAGGTTACATATCAGAGAACCTCCACTGTCCTTCAAACTGATGAAGCCATTCGGATGTAAAAACAACCAGATGGTCCTAAATAAATTCTAACTAGATATGGTGATAAATGCAGAATATAGCTAAGCACTAACCTGGATTACCGTTTAAAACGTCCTGTTTTAAACCAGCAAACCAATGCCAAAAGTCGTGCAGTTGACCACCATTTTTAGTGAATCGCATGAAAGCGCAAATGAAGCAGCACACCACTTCAGGGAAACGCTATTTGACAGAGCTCATTTACTGCTTGTATTTTATACTTAGGCTTCCAGTGAGGTGTTTCAAAGAGATCCTTGGAGCATATGACAACAGAGTCTATAAGAATGACCCAATCTCAGTGAAGCAGGACTACATCAGAAGCCATTGAAGCGTGCCAGGCTTACAACTTGAATCATATGCAAATTGAATGCTTTATTTTCCTTTTGAATGCATGACATCAAAAGCATGATGGGATACGTGAATCATAAAATAAATAAATGACATTGAGCTTAAACCTCAAAACACCAGTGATAAGCTTCAGTGGAGTGGATCCTTTTCTCCACCTAGAGTCAGTATTTCTTTTGAAGCTAAAATATCTCTTAAAATGGTGAGAAACATACATTATGAGAAGTTTGGACAAACTTACAGTATTCTTTATTATTACTTCACAAAATTTTAGAACTTAAAGCCATAGTAGCCATAATAATAGTGTGACCAAAAGTTGTTAAATTTTATATTTTAGCTTCTGGATTCTCTCAGCCGACTTCATGAAGTGCATCTAGGGATACTTTTGAAACATAATTGAAGGAATGCACATGTATGCTGGGGACAGTCCAATGTATCAATTAAAAATAAATGAATAAATAAATACTAAGAAGAAATAAATTAATATAAAAAATATTTACAAATAATAATCATAATAATAATAAATTAATACATATTTTAAAAATGATATAATATTTATTTATTTATTTATTTATTTATTTATTTTCTAAGCATTAACCTACAGATCAAAAGTTTATGTTAATGCCAAGCATTCACTCATGCATGTCCAAACTTTTTTTTTTTCTGGAAATGTACTGCAGTGCCTCCTGAGTAACATGGTAAAGCATATCTTACATGACAGCACTTATTGAGAACAGACAGCTGCAAATATTGCACAAAAAGTTTTGCATACATAACATTATTGTTAGGAAACATTGCTAGGGGAAAAAAAATAAATCACACACTCTGTCCTTGCAATCTTCATTCATCTCTCATAAAACCTCCAGCCAATGAAGACAAAGCTCTCCAGCAGGCATGCAAGCAGGGAAACACACTTGAGTAGGCAGTCCCTGAACAGGACAAAATCTTTCAAAATGGCTGCCTCAGTCCGGAAGATAATTATAGGAGATTTACAGCTGCAGGGATGAGGGACGGGACCTGGCGGGCAGTAACCCTTGCCTAAAATTGCTGTGGCTGTTTCACTGACAGCTACTAAACAAGTTAATAAAGATAGATGTAATATGTCTAGACAGGGCCCGAAAACGCTGGACTATCTGTTTTGATTTATTGTATTTTTTGTGCAAACAGGCACAAAGAAAGACAATAATGGATGAGGTGGTTCATTTGATAAGGATGAGTTTAATTCATATAACGTCACCTCGTACTGCTGGAGAAATTATTTCACATATATAGAAACCCGGCTTAAATGAAAATACACACAGAATCTGTAGTGGAAATATCTCTCAACTCTCTCTCTCTCAAATATCTCTCCCACTGCCTGTTGCTTCCAATTACTGCTCTGGGACAAATCTGCCAAAACCACTGGTCTAGGATCAGTTTTCCAAAGCCAAACAGAAACATTAACTAAGTGAATTACGAAAGCTGATTCCTGATCAGTGGCTGCAGACTTCATACATCTGTTACTGAAAACACTATCCTGTATGAAATTATTATGCATTTTTAAAAATAAGGTAATGATTTTTTTTTAAGTTCTAATAATGCTTCTTATTTAAATTTATATCCATATCCACATTTAAATTAAGTCAAGAAAACCTTCCTCACTCCATAAAAATCCTTTTGCTGCCTCCTCCTGCTGATTCTTTCTTGGCCGTCTCCTTTAACACCTTGTATGTTAATTGCAACACCCAACCCAAAAGTCATATGGAAAAAATCTGCCTTCATTTAGTCATCATACTGTTCATTGTTCATGAATAAAACATTCAACCTGCTATTGAACAACAGATTACCTGTTACTATGGTGCTGTTTTAATACCAGGTTACACCTTAGGTTGCTTACACATCATGCCTTGCATTTTAACAGCACTCTGAGTAAAATATTTGAAATGTAATATAATATAATATAATAAGCACAGACATGCACAGCAACACAAAGCAGCTTAAATATGAAAAACTGTTTGAAAATCTGCCTTTATTTCTCCGCTCTCTCACTCATATTTCACACACACATATCTCATCAAACACCACCTGTCTGTAACAAAATCCAAACATCCAGGCAATACACTGCAGACTTGCTTAAATCCAAGTCCTCAGTTCTGTTTAACGTTAGCATTTAAAAACAAGGTTATATGTATATATGTGTATATATGTGTGTGTGTATATATATATATATTCTTTTTGTTTTTTGGCCTGTGTGCCTCTGTCTACAAAATCGACTAGATGGATCCCTGAATTATTGAGATGTTAAGTATTATAAAGTCTCCTATCTTGCCAGTCCAAAAAAATCTCCAGTCCAAAAACACAGACAGCACTGCAGAGCCAGGAGGCTCTAGCCAACAACCTGCTCTACAAGCAAATCATTTCATCGGAAAAATATACAGACAGTGCAGAAAGATATTGCATTCAAAGCATATTTCCAGACTTTGCCCCTAGTCGATTTAACTAAGGCAATTTAGAAATAAACTCCCAAAGGTGAATGGTTATTTGAACTGAATGTAATCATAGTAACATTATGAATTACATTCCAGCTCATTGCTAGATCTCTTTGACAAACAGGTGGCTATCACTCTGAACAGGTGTTTTCTGTAAACATTTAGATCATCTCTGCTCAAAAGACTACGCTGGTTTGCTGGTTTAAGAGATTCTTCCCAAGCTGAAAAGTGCCAAAACCCCTGTAAAAACCAGCCTGATAGCTAGCTTAGAATGGTTTAAGGTGGTATTTTCAACAGGGCTGTTTAAGGCCATCATTTCAGGGCAGGTTGGGTTGAAATGCTCATTATAAACCATATGGACTCAAAACAACATGTGCATGCCTTCACAGTGACAACAACTGAAATTGACGAGGAACCTGAAAGCTAAACAAGACAGCATGGTCTAGATAACTAAATAGCATATATTATATTACTGCAAAGAAGTACAGGATGTTGCGGACTTACACTGCTGTTTTTTCCAGTCCAGTACACGACTGCGTGGTTGTGCGCGGAGTCTCCAGCCAGAGCAAAAGTGCTGCTGGTCAGTTTGGGTTCGTCTGGTCTGGAATCCGATACTCTGCCATCATGCTCATCATCCTTGTTCCAGCGAACTTCGGCGCGTTTACCCTGTCCATCCACCCGCAGACCGGAGGTTTTTCTCTGCTCCTCCGAGCGAGCATCAGCGCTCCGCGCGCTCTCCAGAAACTCGGGCACGCTTCTTTTGGCTCTCCCTAACGCGGCGTCCTCGGATTCCAATACAGATTCACTTTTCACATATTCATCCGAAAACAATTCTTCATCTAAAGCGGACTCGGTGAAGTTCCCCAAAGGCGCACGGGAGTTTATCTCCTCTGCGTTTCTTTCCAATTTCGGCGCGATCCCTGGAAAACCATCCACCTCTAGTCCAGTGGGTACTCCAACATTCGGGTAAAGAACTGTGATCAGCTTGGGTTTCTTTTGATCCTGTCTCAGATATTTCCCAGAATCAGGCGGGTCACGCAGACGCTCATCCCCTGCGTAATTCACTTGCATTGGCGACATACATGGCGCGCAACTTATTTCTGCCTTTACATTTGGAAAAACATACAAGGAGGAAAGAATTAGCCAGGTAGAAAGAGTAAAGTGAGCGCCAGGGAATACAACCAGACGAGTCTCCATCGTTAGAAGAGATTTTGGGGAATGCTTCTCCCCTCCCTCCGACTCTCAGACGCGCAGGGGAAGCAACTCCAGCGAAGTGTCGGGTTTTAAAGAAGTGCTCCTCAGCTACACCGCTCACGTTCAGGGATGTGATGATGGAGTAAGGCAGCACATAGGGGAGGTACTGAATCCAAGCCAAGCCGCTGCTGCGTCTAGGGAGAGAGAGAGCGAGGGAGAGAGAGAAAGAGAGCGCGAATTGGGCATAACGACATCGTGAGTATTACGGTTGAAAGTCTTTTATTTTTTATAGCTAGCGAATTGCATTAAAATTAATACCTATTCAAGCTGTAAAAGCATGTTTCTGTTTAAGCACAAATACATCTGCCTGGGCTGGATTACCACTTCGCATTTCTGATGTAGGCTACCTAAATATGCAACATTTATAAATTATTATTATTATTATTATATAAAACACAAAATGCAATAATAATAATAATAATGCACACGTTATGTCATATAGCCTATGGGAATATATCAATTAAATTTGCCATGTATTTACAATGTATGGTAATTGAAGATGTCAAGCCTCAAAAATGAAGACAAATAAAAACAAACGTACCATTAATGTAGTCCAAACGACTTATGAAGCCATAGCGATTATGTCATTGTTTAAATCGTAACTCTCACGAACCATTTGCCGGAAGTGGACCTTTTAATTGAATCTGTTGATTCAGTTTACCTACCGGAATGGTTAGTTCATGTGAACTGATCCGGTTCCCAAGTTCAACTCACTAATTCAGTGATTCAGTTGCAGCCGATAACATCTCACTAAAGTGGAGGGTTGTAAGGCAATTATTCGCTAATGTATGACTTCAGAAGACTTGACACTTAGCCTGCCCTACCACATAATCCACGCGGACTACCTTTATGGTACTTTTATGGTGAGTTTGCATCGTATTTGAAGCATCTCCTAATTAGTGCCTGTGTATCAAAAAAAGAGTGACTTGAGCATTCTTTCTTTTGCGAACACAAAACAAGTCGGAAGAATACGGATTTGGAACGACATGAGGGTAAATGACGACAGAATCTTAATTTTTTAGGGTGAATTATTCCTTTAAGATGACTGTTTGAACAGCTCATGGTGCTTCAGTTGCTCAAACTGCATTTAAACTGACTGGATGCCTCATTTCATAACGTACTCCATTTTATTTTTATTATACCCAATAACAATAAACAACACACATTCCTAAAAATGTGTTGTTTCTTGTGTGTGTAACTAAGAAGGGGCAGATCTTGTAGGTTTGGCACGTGCACGCGCGCAGCAGTGACATTTATTCTCCTGTCATCCAGGTGTGCGAGGATGCTGTGACCAGACAAGGCGCTCTATGTTGACAGGGACAAAACTGCAGGAGCCCAGCAAGGATAACCACATCCTCACACATCAGCGCACATGGGCTGCGACAATGGGATACCTTTCTTTAGCAGAGACGGGAGGAGTTTTAGATGATCACATGCTGTTTTATGATATGTGTTAGGGTCAGGTTTTGCCTTTATCGTGGAGACCAAATACAGTAAGGATAGTTGAACCAGAAAACACCTACACACACACAGTTGAGATCTGAAAACAGTACTGAATACTAGAAATTGTAAAAAGTTTTCATGAGGGTTAGGTTGTTTAGATGAAGTTAGGAGATATCAAAGTGAAAATATCATTAGCTTGGTACCAAAACAGTAAAAAGTATGAAATGAAAAGTTCCAACTATGATTGAAAACCAGAAGTGTGCAAGTGCATGTTAGTTTTCAATTACAAAACTGGGCCGAGAAGTTTGTTAAATTGGACTCAGTCCTCCTTTAGGGATGTTCTAAAGGGTGAAATTGATTCATAAAAAATAAATATTTCATAAACAAAGCATTTTTGTTATTCTAAAAATCCCTTAAATGCAATAAATTGCTATGATTTGGCATGGCCAGTCAGGAAAAAGCCTAAACTGTAGTACATTTCTCTGCTCTTCTGCAGCCTGCGGGGACCAGAGGAGATTGTATTGATGACAGTTTAGCGCTATGATACACATACGCTCAAATTAGAAGGAAGATGGATTTTTGCCCTCTCCCGCTGTCTCGACACTAACCCCTACTGGTTACATTATGCTGCAGATTACAGCTGGACTGAAGTGGCAGAGTACTTGCAGGCAGGTGTAGGAAAAGGCGATTAATACGGATCTGAAATTATATTTAAGTAAATAAGATTTTAATCTGAGGCAATTAAGCATATTTTGAAATTGACTGTATACGCATAAATGCATCTTTATTTTCATAGGTTTTTTTTGTTTTTTGTTTTTGTTTTTTTGAATGCACAAAATTAGAAAAGTAGATAAAACAATGACAAACAATGGCATGAAAAGCATATGTATTCAAGAAATAAATGTGCAATGCAACAAATGTGCATTCATCAGGAAATGGTCAAAAAAATTTTGCTGACTACTAGGAAACTAGGAATCTGTAAAACCCTCACTACTGACCTTTTTGCATGATCTAGACTTCCCAATATAAAAGATTTACAGCCCAGCCTTGAACATGTGGTTGATACCTCTAGTAAAATAGCAGCTCACACAAGAAATCACTGTTTTTCAACACAACAGTTCTCATCATGATTACAAGCTGCAAAGGTCCCATTTTTAAAATATACTGCGCTCAGACTGATCAATAACTTCCTCCGCTAGGTTGGATCATTCCCTGAAAATAAAGCCTTGCCTGTCTCCAAACGACAATCCAGGCCTCTTCAGGACATTCAGCTGGTCTTGTTTCTACTCAGTTGGATGTCAAGCAGGCGGATTGTGTATTATGTCACCTAAAGCTGTTCATTTAAGTGGAGTAACAAACACATTAAGGCAGGATTCTCATTGTAATAATTGTGCATTAGCATTGTTAGTCATTCTCATTGTTAGTAATATTATGCATTAGCAGTGGCAACTTTGACAGGTTTGATTTAACTATATGCTGTATGTTCAGAGCAGCAAAAGCTTAGAAGATTCACTGGCAATGATTCCCTGCATTTAGGTTTTAGATCATCAGGTTAACAGAATTTTACAAGTATTTCTAAGTTAAGCTAGAATTGCTTCTGATCTCATCTTAGCTCATGCTGGCTAATAATGCTGATGAAATTATCTTCAGTTTATTGGGCTATTTTACATGGAGCTGTCGTTTTCATGAGGTTTGTTTGACAATCTGAGCAGAATTTTAATGGCCAAGATGCTCTAAAGAAGAATAAAAACACCTTTGGAAAGAGTCACACCCCTTTGGTCCTTCTCAGCCTAGATGCCTAAATATTTTCATGAATCTTTAGAACTTCATTAAGCAGTGAGCAGAGAGAAGCTCATTCTTCCATCAAATCGTGCATAGATTTAATGCCACTTCACATTGCACCATGTGGGATGGGTCTAAGCTATTGGATTGTCCCACACTTAAGTGACTAGGTTGAATTGTTTTATATAAATATATGATATAAGCCAGAAACAAGTTCTGTTTGTTATGTTCTTGCAGATCTTTATCACATCACACGCCAAAGACTGAAAAGATGTTGTTCTTTATCAGACTGCCCGCTATCTCACAAATTCATGCACCACGTACAACCAAACAGCCTGTACATAAATGATGTGTGCTCATGCGGTTTTATCTCGCTCATTCCTTCCTAATTAAACTGTAAAACGTCTTGCACCTAGACATGGCAAAGCTTAAAAGCCGATAATAAATACTCAATGGATTCCTTATGCTCCTCACAGATTTTTACCAATGATTTGCACCAGCTTCATTTACAATGTGGTTTATGGATTGAATATTTTCAATAAGATAAGAGGGCACTGTTCTGCTGAACACATAAAATATGCATGCTGTTATTATTCTCAGTTGTATAAATTTAACTCTTAAGGACTAATGAGTGATTTGTTGAAACTGCCCTTTAGAACTAATATGAGACTTTACTTAGTTTTTCTTCTTTTTTGTTTTTTTAAACCCGACTGGCCAGCCATTACCTGCATCACAACTCTGGACAGCAAGGAGAATGCAATGCTAAATGCAAAAACATAAAATGCATCTAACATTACTTGGCAAAATAATAGGCTTATCAGTTTAGAAAATGGAGGAGGAAACACCTCACATATCTTCTGTTGTCAAAGGCCATTTGTCCAATCAAACTCTTAGGTACTTTGGCACAAATTCACCCATTTGGTGCCAGCAGAATGTGGTAGATGCCAACATGAACAGGTTGCACATACCCTCAACCTCAAAAAAAAAAAAAATCAATCTTTGTCATTTGACATTTGCTCATTTTAGTACAAAATGAATAAATAAAAAATAAAAACATATAAATAATTAATTTGCTGAAAAAAAATCACAACTCATGCATTGTATAAAACAAGTTTTGGCTTACTGCAACAGACATTTCTATAATTTTTCATATAAACTAACAGTTTTTTTTACAATGCCGTTAAAATATTTTGACCCTCTCTACAACATTTTTCAAAAGAAGAACCATTTTAATTCAGTTTAAAGAGCACGCTTTTGAATCAACGTATATCTAATCTCTGTTTGCCTGGGGAACACAGCTGGTGAGCTCCCCAGGGTTGCATTTTACCAGGGCCATTTTGGAAGCATTGGCATGTCAAAATGTATCTCCATCCAGTCAATGTAGCCTGAGGGAACAAAGCCTGATTGAGAGCTGTGATCAGAACACAGCTGGAGAAATAGAATAACAAATTGGAGACTTTTCTTTTAAAATACCCATCCCAACCAAGAGGGGGATTACAGAATTACAGAAACTAGTAAACAAGATCAAAATAAAAGCTTGACTCTGCGAAAGACTTTTGGAGGAGTACTAGAGAGAGAATAAAAGATTGCAACAAACATAACTTTGACACTTTGATGTTATGGATGCATTTAGCACTTCATCTTTCAAAAGTCAAATTATATTGAAGGAAACTCACAGTCTGCTTAAAGTGAATAAGAAACTTACAGACAAAGCTCTTACAACGTTATTATGGTTCACATATTATGCAGTTTGATTTGGCATGGCCAGTCAGGAAAAAGCCTAAACTGTAGTACATTTCTCTGCTCTTCTGCAGCCTGCGGGGACCAGAGGAGATTGTATTGATGACAGTTTAGCGCTATGATACACATACGCTCAAATTAGAAGGAAGATGGATTTTTGCCCTCTCCCGCTGTCTCGACACTAACCCCTACTGGTTACATTATGCTGCAGATTACAGCTGGACTGAAGTGGCAGAGTACTTGCAGGCAGGTGTAGGAAAAGGCGATTAATACGGATCTGAAATTATATTTAAGTAAATAAGATTTTAATCTGAGGCAATTAAGCATATTTTGAAATTGACTGTATACGCATAAATGCATCTTTATTTTCATAGTTTTTTTTTGTTTTTTGTTTTTGTTTTTTTGAATGCACAAAATTAGAAAAGTAGATAAAACAATGACAAACAATGGCATGAAAAGCATATGTATTCAAGAAATAAATGTGCAATGCAACAAATGTGCATTCATCAGGAAATGGTCAAAAAAATTTTGCTGACTACTAGGAAACTAGGAATCTGTAAAACCCTCACTACTGACCTTTTTGCATGATCTAGACTTCCCAATATAAAAGATTTACAGCCCAGCCTTGAACATGTGGTTGATACCTCTAGTAAAATAGCAGCTCACACAAGAAATCACTGTTTTTCAACACAACAGTTCTCATCATGATTACAAGCTGCAAAGGTCCCATTTTTAAAATATACTGCGCTCAGACTGATCAATAACTTCCTCCGCTAGGTTGGATCATTCCCTGAAAATAAAGCCTTGCCTGTCTCCAAACGACAATCCAGGCCTCTTCAGGACATTCAGCTGGTCTTGTTTCTACTCAGTTGGATGTCAAGCAGGCGGATTGTGTATTATGTCACCTAAAGCTGTTCATTTAAGTGGAGTAACAAACACATTAAGGCAGGATTCTCATTGTAATAATTGTGCATTAGCATTGTTAGTCATTCTCATTGTTAGTAATATTATGCATTAGCAGTGGCAACTTTGACAGGTTTGATTTAACTATATGCTGTATGTTCAGAGCAGCAAAAGCTTAGAAGATTCACTGGCAATGATTCCCTGCATTTAGGTTTTAGATCATCAGGTTAACAGAATTTTACAAGTATTTCTAAGTTAAGCTAGAATTGCTTCTGATCTCATCTTAGCTCATGCTGGCTAATAATGCTGATGAAATTATCTTCAGTTTATTGGGCTATTTTACATGGAGCTGTCGTTTTCATGAGGTTTGTTTGACAATCTGAGCAGAATTTTAATGGCCAAGATGCTCTAAAGAAGAATAAAAACACCATTGGAAAGAGTCACACCCCTCTGGTCCTTCTCAGACTAGATGCACAAATGTTTTCATGAATCTTCAGAACTTTATTAAGCAGTGATGTAAGAAGCTCATTCTTCCACCTTCTGTGCCCTTGATTAATTTTATGCAAAACTTTTTACATTTATAGTCCCAGGTCGTGCATAGATTTAATGCCACTTCTCATTGTACCATATAGTATATATACATACATATATATATATATATATATTTATTTATATGAGTTCTGTTTATGTTCTTACAGATCTTTATCACGTTGTACACCAAAGACTGAAAAGATGCTGTGCTTTACCAGACTTCCCACTATCTCACAAATTCATGCTCCACGTACAACCAAACAACCTCTACATAAATGTGTGCTCATGCATTTTTGTCTCACTCATTCCTTCCTAATTAAACTGTAAAACGTCTTGCACCTAGACAAGGCAAAGCTTAAAAGCTGCTAATAAATTCTCAATGGATTCCTCATGCTCCTCACAGATTTTGACCAATGATTTGCGCCAACTTCCTTTACAGTGTGGTTTATGGATTGAATATTTTCAATAAGATAAGAGGGCACTGCTCTGCTGAATACATAAAATATGCATGCCGTTATTATTCTCAGTTGTATAAATTGAACTCTTGAAGACTAATGAGTGGTTTGTTGAAACTGCCCTTTTAGAACTGATATGAGACTAGTTTCACTTAAAGCTAAATGCAAAACATAGAATGCATCTGATACTTGGCTAAATAATAGGATTATCAGTTTAGAAAATGAAGAAGGAAACACCTCACATATCTTCTGTTGTCAAAGGCCATTTGTCCAATCAAACTCTTAGGTACTTTGGCACAAATTCACCCATTTGGTGCCAGCAGAATGTGGTAGATGCCAACATGAACAGGTTGCATGATGTACCCTCATCCTCCAAAAAAACCAAAAAAATCAGTATTTGCCATTTTACTCAATTTAGTACAAATGTACTTAAAACATTTTGTACAAAGTTTTGTTGCAAAATCATAACTCGTACATTGTATAAATTAAGTTTTGACTTACTGCAAAAGACTTTTCTATAATTACCAACTGTTTTTTCTGTTTGTTTGTTTGTTTGATTGACGTTAACATATTTTGACCCTCTCTACAAAGTTTTTTCAAAAGAAGCACCATTTTAATTCAGTTTGAAAGCACACGTTTGAATCAATGTATATCTAAATCTCTGTTTGCCTGGGAAACACAGCTTGTGAGCTCCTTGGGGTTGCATTTCACCAGGGCCGTTTTGGAAGCATTGGCATGTCAAAATGTATCTCCATCCAGTCAATGTAGCCTGAGGAAACAAAGGCTGATCGAGAGCTCTGATCTGAACACAGCTGAAGAAAAAGAATAACAAATTGGAGACTATTCTTTAAAAAAAAAACATCCCAACCAAGAGGGGGGAAATTACAGAAAGGAATAAACAAGACCTAAATAAAAGCTTGACTCTGAGAAAGACTTAGACTTGCGGAGGAGTTCTAGACAGAGAATAAGATATAGCAACAAACATGACTTTGACATTTTGATGTTATGGATGCATTAAGAACTTTATTTTTCTATTTAAATATGCTTTAAATTGTCATTTATTTCTGTGATGGCAAAGTTGAATTTTCAGTAGCCATTACTCCAATCTTCAGGGTAGCATGATCCTTCAGAAATCATTCTAATATGCCGATTTGCTGCTCAAGGAATATTTTATTATTAATCGATGTTAAAAACAGTTGTACTGCTTAATTTTTTTTTGAGAAAACCATGATACATTCAATATACCTGATGTATATATGTATTATTAAAAGGGTCTAAGTAACATTTTACAGTCCATAAAATCCCTTTTCGCACCAATATTTTGCAAATATTGTTCTGTGATTTTGCACCAAAACAATATTTATTTACTTATTTATTAGTACTAAAATGAGTCATCATTACACATTATTTTTATAATCAACATTTCCCAACTTCCCGATGTTACCTTTCTGAAGTCTACTTATCAAAATAAATCAGAGATTATAAAATATTTTTAAAAAGACATGATTTGTTAAAACTTTATTCTTCAATCTAAGGCATTTCTGAAACCTTCCTCACTTATAGAGTTGAGCCGTCAATACAAATCTACAACTGCCCAATTGCTTGTTAATGGAATCGACAGTTCAATCAAGGCATCATTCGCCACTGCCAGCCCAACCTTGACAGGGAACGTCTCTCATTTTCAGTTAAGTAGGCTTTAAATAGGGAAAGAGTCTAAATGTCCAAATGTGCTTTACAAAGGCCCAGGCAGAAGTCAGTTTGCTCTAATCTTTCGACCAGACGTCCTTCTAACACAATCCCCACTTTAATGATCGTAAGGGAACCGTGTAACCACTCTTAAATCAGCACTATAGGGTAACTCCTAACTACAGCTTTTACCCAAGCTTTCTTCCTCTGTTTGGACAGTTATTTCATTACTTTGTGGATTTGGAGGATGCTTTCTACCCTCTGGCGAGGTTGTGTGGGTTGTTTTGAGTCCCTGTCTTAATTTCCCTATGCGTTTGAAAGAAGAGTTTCGCTCTTGACATATCCGACTCTTGCATGAGTTTCTTCTGTTGCTTATAAAATGCAGTTTTACTCGCATTCGCTCTCTGAGGAAAACCAGAATATACTTTGAGGTGATCTTTAGGGTGTCTGTAGGGCATTTTGCAGTGGAAACCAAGTATACATTACTTAACTGACAGGGTGATTCACTAGTTAGAAAGACAGTAGGCCTATATTACAAAATCCTTGAGGCTAAAATAATATTATCTGATGGAATACTCACCGATTTTTTTTCCCTAAGCACTAAAAAGAAGGTCATGATTTCCTGGGTTCTCAGAATCAGCAGCTCATGAATTAAATAGATTTGCACTGAAAAGCAATTCCCATCAATGTCACAGAGGTGCTTTGTAATTTTATTTAATGGCTCTCTTTGTTTTAACAACAGTTTGCCTTTCTAGCCCTTGTGGCAGTGTTTGCAAACACATCTGAGGTCATCATATAACATCAGTGTAAGTGATAACAGTAATAGTCACACTACAGCTGCCATTCACACCTTCAGCTGCATGCTAGTTCTCATTAAAATCTCATAAAAAATATTTCAAAATGACATTGTGATTACACAGCAACATTGAAAGGGGAAAAAGCCAGTGATTACCATGTTATTTCCTGGTTCTGGCTGGATCCTTTGCTGTGTGACTCAGCATTGCTGTGTTGCTAACAGACTTATTTGCTAGTAGCAAGCTGGGGAATACACACTGAGAAAAGGATATCCCCTAACGTCCCCCTAGGGCCCTCTCGATGTAATGCGGAACTTATTTGATCAGCCTCTCTGAATCTGGATGAGCTATTCTGCGCCAACATTTAAGCTTCATGCGAACCGCTCACTTAATACACAGAAACTGTGAGGAAATAGACCCGCAGAGGGGGAAAACAGCACCCATTACACTTATCATGGGGAGGCGACACAATTCACATGACCCAAGATGCACCTTGACGTTCAGCAAAGTCACAGATATCATTGTTAAAGTCTGTATTCAGAGAAAAGTTTAGTTTCTACTGAACGTATGGCAAATGAATTCAGCCTGATTTTTTTTTAATTGAACAATGATCAAATTTCAGTTTGCTAAAGGCAACATGTCTAACATGGCTACTGAACGTGTATAGAAAGTATTCCACAAAAAAAAAAGGTATATCATGATAAAATGTCATGCATTTGAATGAGGCTGAGAAGTTCACATCTCAACCTAAATCTCACATACAGTACAGTACATGTTAGTGATATGTACATCCAAGTGCTAAAAATATATAAGAAACATTCAGAAATAATTCAAAGTTGTAAAAACAGTAAAAACCATGTCCCTTAATCATAATCATTTCATAGTTCATAAACCACGTGTGTGTGTGTGTGTGTGTGTGTGTGTGTTTTATGGACTATGAAATTATTATGATTTAGGGACATGGTTTTTACTGTTTTTACAACTTTGAATTATTTCTGATTATATATTTAAACTTGCAAGGAACATCTGAATTTTATTTTAAATGACTCAATACCTATATCAGATGCTCTAAGTTATTTTTTCTCTAGCATTTAGTAGGTTGACTGTAGCTATTTATGTAACTGACAAGTTTCAAAGTTTTTTTTTTTTCATTGCAAGTTTAAATACTGGAAACATTGCCACAGTTTGACTCATCTGAGATAAAAATAAAAAAAACATATTTCACTATCAAAGGCAAGCCAATATATTCTGTTCAGAGTGCTCTCGTAGTACAGTGTCATCTTATGAATCTTATGAATTTTCTATTTGCCATACAAAAATAAAATGACATTTACCATTCTTTGATAAACTACACCTTAAACTCAATTAAACACATTTTATATTCATGGTCCCTGTGAACATATTTCAGCAAAAGTACATATTGGTTCATTGTGTTTCATTTTGTTGAAAAATTACTGTTTTTTACTGTCTTCATTAGCATAATAGCCCCACAAATCAAACTTATTGGCATAAAACTAAAGCTTCCCAGTCTATATTTTTGATCAGAAGGTAGAGGATAAATGTAACAATGTACAGTAACATCTAACAGGAGATGGCTGACAATATCCTATAACGATGTAAAGCTCTGTACCATATAAACCAGATGATTTTTCTGTGTATGGGAGAAGTATAAGTTTGAAACTCATTCACAGATATAGGAGAATCGGGGTAACTTAATTAAATATGGATGACAATGCAGGCACATTCAATCCACTGAAGTACGCCGAAAAAATGCTCAGGGTTAGTACCGCTGACTGGTAAAAGTATAAATAACACTATAAAGGCAATCATGTCTGTGAGCGCCTGACCATCCCTGTCTCTAATTGCAGAAATAGTAGATTTCGATTCATCACACTTCAATCACAGAGCCAGGAGCCTTTCCTTGCTTTTCTCTATCCACATAATAATGCCACCCGGTACTGTGCAAAATAAATGCAACTCTAGACGCGGAGAGGGAATGCTATTTGCCTTTCAATGCAATAAGCAAGGTAGCTATTTCCTTTGAGAGCTCAACAATGTGGCTGCTATATTCCAGCAACTTTATTTTACTCTCAAGATCAGAGTCTCTTATTCTTTGTGATATGGAAAGATGGGACAAAATGCAATACAGTTCACCCTAATAAAGCACTTTGCAGTTTCCCATAATGCTTCTGGGCATTATGATCATTCAGTACTGAGTATTCAGTGTTTTCCTGGTGAGCAAAGGAGTTTTAAACTTCCACCTAACAGTCTGGTGGTTGTCATTAAGACAAATAGGTATTATGCAGAAAAAAATGAGGAATTAATAAAAAATAAAAAAGTAAGATGGGCATAATCTCTGCCTGAACACAAGGGGATATTAAGAATGGTGATAGGAATATGTAATCAGTCCTGAATTAAGATTTATGATGAGCAGAATGAAAGATGTGCCACATGACATTAAGGCTTTAGCACAAGTATAAGTCACATAAGTTCAAATCATTAATAAAAGACATCAATAAAAGAGTGCCTCCATAGAATAATCTCATTCTGTGTTACTGAATTTGTCTACTGCTACTTGGAAATTCAAATCAAGATATGAGTAAAATGTTGGAGATGATTAAATTCAGCATGATTGTTTAAACATGGGTATTGATGGAAACTAATCTGTGTGAATAATACATGACACTCATACTGGCATGTGTACTGCATATACTCAACTAATGCAATTATATTTATTGAATCTTTTTATTGAGCCCAGCAGTCAAATATATGCAGCAGATTATATATTATAGAAATGTGAAGATTTTGGGGGTTTTGAATACCAACACTGTCATTCTACACACACACACACACACACACACACACACACACACACATTAGAATGTGTGTGTGTCTGTGTGTGTGTGTGTGTGTGTGTGTGTGTGTATTTCAAAACAATATAAATATATATGTATATGTATATGTATATTTCTAACAAATGAAAAAAATCATGGTTTCCACAAAAAACAGCACAACTGCACAACTGTTTTCCACATTAATAATAAGAAACGTCTCGTGAGCAGCAAAACAGCATATTTGTGGCTTAAAAGTGCAAATAATTTTTTTGCAACCAGTTTTTTTAATACTGCTTATCATAACATTTTCAAGAATTTAACACCCAGTCTTTAATTATTTGTTTGACATCTTTCAACAGCAATAAAACAGCTAACGAAATGCTTTCTCCTTCTTTTAAAAATATTCTTTCATACTTGTTCTCTCTGCACTCTTCGTGTGCCTCATGTAGAAAAAAAATATAATGGAGTAAAGCATGACTGATTTATCATATGTTATTAAATTGTTTGTGTTAATAGCGTCACACCATATGACTCAGGATTCTTCAGAGGCACTTAGCGCATGGAAGTTTGTTTCCATCAGTGTTTAAATTACAGTGGCTGTTACTTTTTCATTCCTGTGATTTTAACTTCAAGAACCCCATTTGGCAGAGTGGGTGTCAAGCTACTGCATTTTACTGTCTTATAAAAATAAGTACCAAACTGTCATCAGAACACATGATGTGCACCAGCATTCACAAGCACTTAAAGACAACTTCTTTATCGCTCTGAGAGAAATATTCATCATCGTAGCCTTTCATTCTTCATTTGTCTTAGTTTTTCTTACAAGCACAAGCAAAAGAAAGGAGAGGGGGTGTTATTTTGCTATATTGAATTATTTATGGCACGTTTTCCTTTGTCTCTGAGAGAGCGCCAATGACAAAGTGTTTCTTTTTGCTTAAGAAGGAAAAAGATGCTTGAAAACCTGCCCTCTTCTTCATCTAAACACTAGTGAAAATCAACTGAAGCTAAAGGAATGTTGAATGTAAACAGCCATGATCAGACACCCACCATATTCATCCCCAAGGTCCCTAACAGATGCTTTGGGAAATAAAATCAAAACCAAAACCAATCCAAGTGTGCTACAGATGTCAGCTCACAGCTTTCAAAAAGATAGTGCTGTCTAAAGCCAGACACCTTTGAAAGCTAAGCCTCCATAAATGTGATACAATATATAAACTGAGACCACAAGCTGTTAGCCCATGCAGCATTGAAGAGCCTTGTAATATTTATGAAGTTTGTGACTGAGAATCTTTATGCATACAAAAAAAATTAAAAAAAAGTCTGCTCATCAAGCTGCATTTATTTGATCAAAAATACAGTCAAAACAGTACTATTGTGAAATATTATTACAATTTAAAAAAAACTATTGTCTATTTTAATATATTTAAAAATGTAATTTATTCTTGTGATGCAAAGCTGAATTTTCAGCATCATTACTCCAGTCTTCAGTGTCACATGAGCATTCAAAAATCACAATAATATGCCGATTTGATGCTCAATTATTATTGGTTCTCAATTATCAATAATGGTTTCTATTATTACCAATGTTGAAAATAGTTTTTGCTCTTTAACATTTTTGGAGAAACCGTGATACACTTTTTTTCCCCTCAGGATTATTTGATGAATAGAAAGTTCAATGAACAGAATTTACTTGATTTATTTTTTTTTTTTCAGCAATCACTTTTTAACCAATTTAATGTGTCCTTGATGAATAAAATTCTTATTATTTAATTCATTCGTTCTTACCCCAAAACTTTCAATGGTAGTGTATCAAGGTTTAAATATTAGCCAGGAAAAATAGTTTTCAATATTGATTAGAAATTTTTTTTGAGCACCAAATCAGCATTTTAGACTGATTTCTGAAGGATCGTGTGACATTGAAGACTGGAGTATACTCTTTTTTCTCAGGATTATTTGATGAATAGAAAGTTCAATGAACAGAATTTACTTGATTTTTTTTTTTTTTCAGCAATCACTTTTTAACCAATTTAACGTGTCCTTGATGAATAAAATTCTTATTATTTCATTCATTCGTTCTTACCCCAAAACTTTCAATGGTAGTGTATCAAGGTTTAAATATTAGCCAGGAAAAATAGTTTTCAATATTGATTAGAAATTTTTTTTGAGCACCAAATCAGCATTTTAGACTGATTTCTGAAGGATCGTGTGACATTGAAGACTGGAGTAATGAAGCTGAAAATTTAGATTTGCATCACAGGAATAAATTACATTTTAAAATATATTCAACTAGAAAACAGTTATTTTAAACTGTAATAATATTATACAATATAAGTGATTTTACTGTATGTTGATCAAATAAATGCAGCCTCGGTGAGCATAAGAGACTTCTTTCAAAAACATTATATATATATATAATTATTTTTTAATATATATATATTTTTTAATGATAAGATGTTTTGTATGTATACAAGTGTTCAAATGTATTCAAGGTTAAAAAAAATATGTTATTACTTTTTAAGACACAAACACAACCAGCTATCTCATTATATACATCATGATAATATACTGTATCTGACATTACAACACAGTAAAAATACTTTGCTGGTTCGATTTTAACGATACGCTGCATCCACTTGAACACACCAACAGTCATCAAAACTTGTGATATGTACATGAACGTGATATGTAAAAGTAATACATGTAAGTAATAAAAGTAAACACACACACACAAGCACACAAAGTAACAGACACACACACAGTAAAATCTCACACTTTTCCAGTTGATTGACTGTATTAAGAATTGCAAACTATTTGCATTATATTGCGAAATATACCGGCCACTTTATTAGGTACACCTGTTCAATTGCTTGGTAACACAAATTGCTAATCAGCCAATCACATGGCAGCAACTCAATGCATTTAGGCATCTAGATGTGGTGAAGACGACTTGCTGAAGGTCAAACCGAGCATAGGCATCTAGAAGAAAGGGGATTTAAGTGACTTTGAACGTGGAATGGTTGTTGGTGCCAGACGGGCTGGTCTGAGTACTTCAAAAACTGCTGATCTACTGAGATTTTCACGTACAAACATCTCTAGGGTTTACAGAGAATGGTCCGAAAAAGACAAAATATCCAGTGAGCGGCAGTTGTGTGGACAAAAATGCCTTGTTGATGTCAGAGGTCAGAGGAGAATGGGCAGACTGGTTAGAGATGATAGAAAGGCAACAGTAACTCAAATAACCACTCGTTACAACCAAGGTATGCCGAATACCATCTCTGAACGCACAACACGTCGAACCCTGAAGCAGATGGGCTACAGCAGCAGAAGACCACACCGGGTGCCGCTCCTGTCAGCTAAGAACAGGAAACAGAGGCTACAATTCGCACAGGCTCACCAAAATTGGACAATAGAAGATTGGAAAAGCATTGCCTGGTCTGATGAGTCTCGATTTCTGCTGCAACATTCAGATGGTAGGGTCAGAATTTGGAGTAAGGAACATGAAAGCATGGATCCATCCTGCCTTGTCTCAACGGTTCAGGCTGGTGGTGGGGGTGTAATGGTGTGGGGGATATTTTCTTGGCACACTTTGGGCCCCTTCGTACCAATTGAGCATCGTTTAAACGCCACAGCCTACCTGAGTATTGTTGCTGACCATGTCCATCCCTTTATGACTACAGTGTACCCATCTTCTGATGGCTACTTCCAGCAGGATAATGCACCATGTCACAAAGCTCAAATCCTCTCAGACTGGTTTCTTGAACATGGCAATGAGTTCACTTTACTCAAATGGCCTCCACAGTCACCAGATCTCAATCCAAGCACCTTTGGGATGTGGTGGAATGGGAGATTTGCATCATGGATGTGCAGCCGACAAATCTGCAGCAACTGCGTGATGCTATCATGTCAATATGGACCAAAATCTCTGAGGAATGTTTCCAACACATTGCTGAATCTATACCACGAAGAATTAAGGCAGTTCTGAAGGCAACCGGGTCCAACCCGGTACTAGCAAAGTGTACATATATATAATTATTATTCAAACCTTTTTGCCTACAATGTAGGTAGAAAGATTCTGCTAGCATAACCTCCTGGGGTGGGCATTTGGAAATGAGAAGAGAAACAGAGCGGAGCATTTATGAAATTCACTGATATTCCAGCATAAATATTAATGTCACTGTATATGCAAGCCTGCTTTGAATCTGAACTGTTTTCATTGACCTCTGGCTTTTTAAACTCATGGCTTAAATTATACTTTTATTTCCTGCTTATTTCAGGCAGGAACCTATAATCAATGAGAACGGGTTTTGTCCACATGTCTCTGAAACCGTATATTCCCTCTGGCGCTATTCATATCTAGTACTCTATTTGTAATAAGTGGTGTGCAAAGTGAATTTGCAATCATTCAGTCCAACCTCTGACACCATTTAATTCCAGTTTAAACATGTTAATGATAATTTGCTTAACCCTACAGTATTAGTCTACACAAAGTGAACAAAGTTGACTCAAAACTGAGCAGTTTGTTGAAAAGTTGCTTCTATAGGTCTTAATGCATGGTTATTTATAGCAGTTAGCACATCCTCAAGGTTTGCTTGATTTGATTAATTAAAGTAACTTGCACATGAACAAACAAACCCTGACACTTAAGATAATAAACTGAGAAAATAAGCATTTCTTTCCTTATCTGTGATAGATAATTCACTGCAGTGGTATCAGGCTTCTTTTAAGCAATTCTCTGCCGCCTTAGCCTTTGTGACCATGTGGAGTCTCTATTTGTTATTTCCACACCAAGTTCTAAGCTATTGTCAGTGTGATAGATCCATTCGTGTTGTTTGGGGAAGTCTGGCACGTCTGAACCCAGGCTACTTTAAATTCATCACCGCTTTGACCAGCGGGAGAAATGCACTCAAATCATGTCTCAAGAATGCACTCTCAGCCACTCTAGGCATGTTTACAGGCAAAAGGAATATCAAAAAGAGCCTTAAACCTGCCTGTGAACTGTGAAGTAAGCTTACATTACTACATGTTGAGGAAATTGTTTTTTCAGACCGTGTCTGTGATGAACTTATATCTTTATAGAGACAGCATCACAGATCATGCACTGAAAACAAACCCAAAAAAAAGTAAACTTAATGTGTTTATTTTTCTTATTTGTACTGGAAATATAAACATTTCTCTTATTTTTTGGTCAAATAATCATCAAATTGGTTATTAAAATACACATAATAAACAAAATATAGACCGATTCTCTCTCTCTCTCTCTCTCTCTCTCTCTCTCTAAAATGATTTTTATTTTTATTTTTTTTTAAATAGTTGAGTAAGTATGACCAATACAACCAAAAACAAATAACACTACTACAACTACTACTAATATTGTAGGGTTAATAAATAAAAAAATATTGCAGTTAAGTCTATTTGTAACTAGTTAACCCATCTGCAACCTATATGATTTATACAAATTGGATGACTAAAGTATTTCTATGGACGCATAGACATGCAATTTCAAATTAATTTAAATAAGTTAACATCCTTTATGTAAGATTAATCAATCATTTTACAGTGTATTTTACAGTAAATGTACAATTTAAATCATAATTGAATTTAATGGGTTGGTAAATCCACCAATATTTGTCCAGTAACTTTTTGAATAATTGTGTAATCTAACTAAAAACAGGTAGCTTCATGAGTGCCCATTAAATATGCCCCTTTATCCACTAAATATCAATGACTGTTTCAGCGCCTGGTAAATTGCATATTTGAATCTTTACTTAACTGCAAACAGATTAAAAACAGAAGCCGAAAAACATAATCAGGGAATAACAAGCAGCAGGACAATAATAAATGGAGGTTAATGGCTATTTGTTGCTAATGAGACTTTTCACAATCTCAAATGGGCTTGTATGGCAGCATGAGCTGTACATATATTTCACTTTAGTACAGTCTCCTTAAAAGTGATTCATTTTGACCAGCAGGCACAAAATCAGGCTGGAACTGTCGAACTGTCGAACTGTCCATCTGGCTGGCCTTTCATCTGCAGTCCTCACCTCGTCTGTCTCAAGACACCCAATTTAAAGAGAATAATTTGGGGGAAAATAGGATCATGGAGCACTTTTGTTAAAGGTAAGAGTCTCTTCAGGCACACATTCTTAATTTGTACCCCAAAAATGAGTCCGAGAGATCAATTAGAATGTGGAAATATAAGTCAATTTAATGTAAGGAGCAGGACGACCAGAATACAAAATAAGCTACTGTAAATAAACGGCATCAAAATGCATTTTAATCTGCATTTGAGTGAGAAATACTGAATGTCAGGAATCTAATTTAATTTTCATTAGTATTTAAACTGTGTAAAATGCACTGTGACAACAGCATTTGTGTTTATCATGCCATTAAAACATTTCCACTCCTTGGACTTGCACATAAAATTATTAAAATGTTCTTATTAAGATTTTTTACCACACATCAACATACTCGTAGACACTTTAAGAATAAAAAGTATCTTTACTTGGTGCACTTTCAAGGGGAAAAAACCCCACTACATTTGGAAGAAAAGTGTGGGTGCAAGACAAGATACTTAGACGAAATGCTGATCAAGGCATTGTAGGCTTTGCATTGGATATAGTGGGAAGCACAGTGAAATATGTCATTACAAAGTACAGAAAATGAGGAACAACTATAAATCTGACCAAAAAATTAGTGTAATCAAAAACTGAGTGTTCATTGCAGTTTCCAAAGAGTACCTCGGGACATTAAGAAGAATGATTTTATAGCTTGATGAAACCAAAACTGAACAAGTTCAACAGAAGAAACCAAGAACAATCATAAAAGCATTACACATTTGGAATATTTATGAATGCATTTGGAGTGAATATTTTTCTGGCACATGGTTTTCATAGTTAAGCTTTCATAAGTTAGTTTTCATAAAGGTGCCAACTACCCATTAATAGGGTGACAATATTGTTCTCATACATTGTATCTACAGTTCTCGTACATTGTATGTGCATTTGCATTGCTTTGACCATTCTCTGTAGATTACTCTCATATATATATATATATATATATATATATATTCCAACAAGTTTTTTTTGTGACAAAGTTTTTTAAGTGAGATTATATATATATATATTCCAACAAGTTTTGGTTGAGTCAACGTTGCTATGTTGGGCTGGTTGGAATGCTCACTAACAACAACCTACTAATGGCTTATTTATAGTTGTCTCTGCATATTAAGCTGAAACAAAGTGTATTTTAAACATTGAAAATAATTGCACATTTATACTATAAAGTGCACTCACCTTTGTAAAAGTATTTGATAGCTCTTCAGAAAAGAGCAAAGTGGTTACTTAAGTATCTGTATTTCCTGTTCATTTAACATGGACCTTTGACCTTTTTATTTCTTGGATATAATTAGGCTAACCTTTCAGAACAAATATTTGCACCCCAACAGACTTATTAACTCCCCAGCATTGGAATGGAGACTCTCTCTCTCTCGCTCTCTCACAGGTCTGAGCCGAGTAGCCAATCTCCTGCCCAGTCAAGGAATTCATTACAGGTCAAAACAACCTAGCGCTCTTTGAAGCAGTGCCCATTACTCTTTGCTAGACATTTTAGGAGGCCTTACTTACATGAAGGAACACAACAGCTCTTGGGAATCTCATCAGATCTAGGTCGAGCAGAGTGGGCTTTGTCACTTTGAACCCGGCGCCGAAACATCTTCCCTTCCCCAATTTTTCGTGTTAACCACATAAATAGAAACAGTCAAACTGAACTGGGGTCCGGCGATAAAGTCTTGAAGACCTACTTGTCTAAATCCAGTTGTTTGCATTTGGTCAGTCGTAGGCATTGAAGAGAGACTTTACAAATATCTTTGTTTGATTCGAGAGCCAAATATGCTAATGGATTGAGTGTCTAAAAACAGGCCATTCAACTTCAATCTCTTTGTATTCACGATTTAGATTAATATTGCATAGAAGAGCATTTCTTTTGCGCTCGTTACGTCTCTCAAGCTAAACAGTTTTTGACTGCCGTTTATATTCTCGCTCAGCTTGTTCCAAGTGTTTTCGACAGGCCCTCACAAAACAATGGAAAGCCAAGGCTAAAGTTAGCTAAGCAAACAAGCCGTCCAATGAGACCTAATTTCTATTCTAAAACAGGGAAGAGATTATCAAGGTCGCACATGTTAAGCTTCCCGCTCTCCCACACGCTGGCATATAACCATATGTAGTGAGTCATGGGTGCCCAATCTCACAGTACTCCGAAGCACAGCCCGTTTGTGTTGGTGTACAGCCAGCCATTCTTGTTTTTTGATAACCCTTTCAAAAGGGTAGCGTCGTATTAATAGGCACCCAGCAGTGTGGCAGCTCGGCCATTTATATATTTATATCTGCTCACAAAAGCAAGCCGGCGTCTGTCCCTATTGATTTACAGCATTATGGGCAAAAATTGCTTTGTTTGAACCTTTTCTGACCTCGTGGCCATTCTGTGATGCATCTTTAAATGCTCGCTTCCTCTGTTCACGACCTGCCGCTTATACGTTCCGCTGTCAAATCACAGTTGTTTAGCTTATCTCCATCCCTCCCCGGTAAAAGGGGCCCGCTTGGAAATAAACCGAGACTTTTGTTACAATAACACAAAAGCGTACATGGCTGCAATGCTAATGCAGTGATAAGAGGGGATGTTCAGATTTACAGAAGAGAGACAGATGCTGAATTTGGATGTCAGTCCAGATTGCATATCAGTGGAGATACTGTGAGCGGAGCGTTTAAAATATGCCATTAATAGCAGTCCTCCAATTAGGTATCAAGCCCAAAAATCAATGGCACTGGATTGAGATAATTACAAAAAGTATGCAAATACCAAAGCTATAGATCGAGGATCCTTTGGGAATATGTCATTCTCGTTGGATGGGTAACAGTCTGTGTTCATTATGATTAACCTTTTAGGGTCACTCTTTGTTAAAAGCACAGTCATGTATGAGGTAAGGTAATAGGGCAGATGTACTACAACCTCCATTATCATTGAAAAGGCTGTTCTATATTTAAGCAATAAGGTACAACAGCATGATCATGAAGGCCCTATTGCATTCATAAGAAGGTCAATGCCTTTTACGAATTATACAAAATAAATACATCTATATTTTTTTAAGTATTGCATTAAATTAATTTTGTTGTTGCCCCGCAGCATCTTTGCCCTGTTGCCCCGCAGCATCTTTCCAAGGCACTCCCGCTGTGGTGTGACATGGGCTTGGGATTAAGCTATGATATGTTGTTGCGACGGAGGGATCAGGGACAACCCTAATAATTTATTAAATATTTATTAATTTAGCATGATCATGAAGGCCCTATTGCATTCATAAAAAGGTCAATGCCTTTTACGAATTATACAAAATAAATACATCTATATTTTTTTAAGTATTGCAATAAATTAATTTTGTTGTTGCCCCGCAGCATCTTTGCCCTGTTGCCCCGCAGCATCTTTCCAAGGCACTCCCGCTGTGGTGTGACATGGGCTTGGGATTAAGCTATGATATGTTGTTGCGACGGAGGGATCAGGGACAACCCTAATAATTTATTAAATATTTATTAATATATAATTTATTACTATTATTAATAATATAATTACTATTACTTGCATCCTTCACTGTCCTCCACCCTTTCCTAATCTTAATGAAATCCTTATTATTATTATTATTGTTGTTATAGTTATCTTTGTCATCATTATCGCTTACAATACTTGTTGTCTCCACTGGTCTTGTCATTATTATTATTATTATTTTTTTTATTTTTTTTTGTAGTTATACTTGTTATATCTGTTATAAATCTCAATGATACTCAATGATTTGTATGCTTGCTCCCACACACTTACATACAATGACACGCACACACACATGCTCACAATCACAAGAATACATATACAGGAGTTATCAGAATGATCTTGAAATGTTAGCTATCTGGATATATGTTCGTTTGTCCAAGTGATTCTGTATTTGGCACTTGTAAATATTGTCACATTCCTTACTTGCATTAAAAAAATACAAAAAAATTAATGCAATGAAATCATTGCAATAAAATAATTTTAGCATTTATTAACCCAGAAATGAATATTCTTCCATATACTCACCCTGTTGTCATTCCAAACTTGTGACTTTTACAGAACATAAAAGATGATATTTTGAAAAATGTTGGGGTCCAAGCAACATTTAATTGGAAAATGATATTTTCATAGTCGAACTTAACGACATATGGGTGTGTAAATTACAGCATTTTATTTTCTGGGGATTTTTAAAGTTCCATCATTTCACTAGAAGTTTAAATTAAAATTAATAAAAATTTAGTATGTCCCTCTTTTTTTTTAATGACAACAGCATTCAAGCTATATGAACTCCATATATGAAACCTTCCAAAAGTTCCAAAGAGCACGTTTCAACACTTTTGTACAAAGTATGATCAAATGTCACAGATTACATAAAAACACTGTATATTCTACATCATAACCTTTTTCTTATATTACATGAGTCAAAAAAATAGGTTTTCAACGTGGTTTTCAACGTGATTTTCAACGTAGCTAGATGAATATGTTTCACATCATAGCTGTGTATTTTATCACAGCTGGAATGTAATATTGACCAGTCAGCATTCATGAATGAAACTATAAGCATATTCATTAAATTAACCGCAATTAACAATTCAAATACTCTTAAAGTTCAACCATTGATTTAGGGGGAAAATCATTAAGAATGAAGTTCCTCCCACTGAAAACGGTTTAATGACTAATTCATTAAAGCAAGTATGCAAATCAGGTAACGGTGCAAGCGTTCCCATAAACGATATGCTTTTCCCAATCCTCTGAAGTGCTCAGTTGTGGATGATGGAGCAGACAGCTGTGATCTGGCATACTTTACTGTGCCTGTGTTTGGATATATAACACTCGTTTCATGAATAACTGCTTTCTAGATCCAAAATATATATTTTTTTTTTTAAACGTGCATGTCTCTTAAATAAAATTCCCTTTAAAGCCTGCTTTCCATGGGTGGTAATAGCATTAAAAGCACCAGGCAAAAAAAAAAACTTTCACAAAGGCTTTGGTGAATAAGGCACAAACTAAGAGACTAATTTACATAGAATGGAGGCGTGTTTGTGCTGAAAAGAATGACTGACTTTAATACAGGTGGACAGCGAAGACGCAGGTTCTCGCCAAACTCTACCATGGCGCAACCGTTTAGTAAATTAATGTCATGTAATAGTTAAATAGCAAAGTCTTCAAAAAAATGTTTATTCATCTGACATTTGTCATGCCAGGTGGAATGTAAAAGGACCGTCAACATCTCCACAAACACGACTGAATGTCTTTTCAGGCGAACCACTCAACCAGAGGAGGGAAATAATTTGGCTCTCAAAGTGGATGTGATTCAGCCATGAGTCAGTAACATGCAAACAAACCATGGCTAATCCGCAGCGAGACCTATTTTAAGTGATATTTGTGAGAGACACACTAGTCTCCTCCTTGTTTAATGACGTGGCTTTAAACGGAAGAGACATTTGGAGTCGTGCAACATAGAAAAGAAACATCTGTTCAGTGCTAATCCCGCCAATGAAAATATTGCCGTAAATGTTTGTTGTTGAAGGACTTCTTGATTGTCGACAAGGCGGAAAACACTAAGGGACTGGAGGTAAAAACAAACTTGAAGAGCAGTAACAGTGCACTAATAATGTTTTAGTATGAGAAAAATATAGAAAGAATTGACTCCAATAATCCAATCATAATACAGCATGTTGATAACTCACCCGCATGAGCTAAAAGAGCTGGACACTGATAACCTGAACAGCTCAAACAAACACATTACACAAACACAATACTGTAAGCAATCTGCTCAACGAATAAATACTCAAGTTAACCGGAAACAAGTCTTTACTAGTTGTTGTAGTTATGCTGCTGACTGTTAAAGTGGAAGTGAAGCAGTCAGTCAAGTTTACATTATTTAGTAAACTGATTCCCACTTTAATAATAAAAAAAACAATAACAAACACGATTAATGTAACCATTTTAAAGAAAAAAGGATGTTTTGTTATAGCTTTTGGAGCA
>NW_015635022.1:375734-385439 GCF_001515625.1 Sinocyclocheilus rhinocerous
CCAGTTTACCAAACAATATAAACTTGACTGACTGCTTCACTTCCACTTCAAATGTTTAACTCAGAAAATGTTTGTCATTTTCAAAATATTAGTTTGACACATTTTTTCAAACTAAAATTCTAATGTCAGAGAGAGTACTGTCAACAAAACGAATAATGAAATGAAAAAAATATTGAGTAATTTACAGGACATGTTTTTCAAAAGACAAAACAAAAATAAATCACGTCATTTGTTGCAATACAGACTGATATTTGTTAGTTAAAAACATGTTCATATTTTCTCACATCTGTGAAATTAAATACCCTGCGATATAGTTTATGTAATCTGTTATTTATGTGCATTATGACTCTGAGAATGTGGCATACTGACATTTGATGCAGTGCATCTGCTGTAATTTCCTCTCTCACCTGGGAGCGTTTATAAAGGCCCAGTAATTTACCTGCAGGAGGCTAACTTACAGCAACTCAGAGAGGTGTTTTTAACTGCACTGACAATCTTCTAATGTCTCTAAAATCACCTACTTAATGTGAGCAGTCAGAGGTCAGAGGGAGAGAAACACTCACTCAAGTATAACTCTAAGCACTGCAGACAACAAACAACACAAATGTGCAACCGAGCGTATATGCTTCAAGAACCGCAGATTTATCTAGATATAGAAGACACATTTGTATTTGACAGATACTATAAATCTGCAGAACTTAAATAATTTATCTAACCATGCCCAAGAGGAAATTGACTGATACCAATCTGCAAGCGTCAAGTGTAATATTGATTCGTTTACTAAGCCAAGTAATTACCAAATGCCATGATTTTAAATCCGCTTTAAAATTGGACCGTAACAGTACATTCTGAAAACCATTTCATCTGTCCTGCATTGCAACAAATGTGCAACCGAGCGTATATGCTTCAAGAACCGCAGATTTATCTAGATATAGAAGACACATTTGTATTTGACAGATACTATAAATCTGCAGAACTTAAATAATTTATCTAACCATGCCCAAGAGGAAATTGACTGATACCAATCTGCAAGCGTCAAGTGTAATATTGATTCGTTTACTAAGCCAAGTAATTACCAAATGCCATGATTTTAAATCCGCTTTAAAATTGGACCGTAACAGTACATTCTGAAAACCATTTCATCTGTCCTGCATTGCAGACACCTTACATCTTTTTTTGCTGTAAAAAAAATCTAATAATATTTTGAAAAGATACTATGCAATAAATTCCAATTAGCATTTTTGATATTATGTAAAATAATTATATATTACAATAATAAATAATATAAAAATCTTATCAATTAGGACTTGAACAGTAAATTGAATACCAGTAAAATCCACTGTAATATATTGAAAATTCTAATTATATTAGAAAATGTATTATTGACTTTAAAAAAAAAATAATAATAATAATATATATTACATATTTAACAAATATGAATGTATAAAAATATATTAAATAATATATATTTAGAATGGAATAGTTAATTGTAAAGTATAAATATATACATTTTGTGTGTGTATATATATATATATATATATATATATATATTATATATAGACCAACTGCAAACTCAATATACAGATGTGACAGTTTTAAATGACTTGTCTTAAATTTCTTTCAAATATCAAAATAGGCAGCACACCCAAGACTGAACTTATTAACCACTTTAAACATGTTTTTAAAATCTAGAATCATTTTTATCAAAGGACATGAGAGTGACACACTCAATGCCACAATAAAAATACAAAGACTGCATTATCTACAAAAAAAGTTTGAACCGAGTATGATAAGAGGTTCAAGCTGAATGCATTTCAGAAAATTGCGGGGAAGAAAAAGAAAATGATTATAATACAACAAACGACTGTATAATAAACATGAAATGTCACTAAAATGCTACATTCCTCATTGAGGCAGCAAGGTTGACTAGGACAGTTAACATGCGTCCACTGCAATTGATCCCTCAGTGTCATCTTCACATAGAACGGAAAAAAAAAACAGCGAGTCAATAGCTTCTGAGAAAGCTGTTTAGAAGCTAATTGAAACAATTTTCCCTTGCTGCAGGGGAGGCCAAATTACATCATCTTTGAACTGCAAAACTGGGAAAAGGAAATTCTTTGAGTGAACTTAGAGGTTTGCAATGGCTCAGAGACTGCGAGAAAAGGCAATTGTGAGAGCGACAGTTGTAAAGCAAATGGCCATTTCTCTGTCATTATCGTTGCTTTACATTACGCTTTCATCATATGTGACACACCGCCGCTGCCTTTAGCATATCTCAGATGGAACAAGAACAATAGCAAAAACAACAACATAAATAATTATTGAACTGCAAAGAGAAGTCACACAGTGACTGCATATGTAGAATGTAAAGTGATATACGTAGAATTCAATTGGGAAAGTTCTGGAGCACAAGGCACATAGACAAGGTAAGCATCCCATTAACAACACTGAAGGCTACTCAAAAGTTAATGGGGATACGGCGGTGCCGACTGGACAGAGAACAAGGGAAGACATTTGCATTTAAATTGGAACAACTTCCAAAATCCTATCGACCCACAGAAGTCGAGTCCCGGTGAGGATTGAGTGTATATAGTGATGGTGGGATCAAGGAGTGATTGTAGAGACACCATCAATGTAAATCCACTCTGAGGCAGGAAAGAAAGACGTTCATCCATAGATCCTCTCTAGAAGGCAATGGATATACTGAAGAGTCAGAAGAACATTGTGGAACCATTCGTGTCCACTTCTGTACTACTTAAATTTACCCTTATTTTTTTCTCCATCATGGCCGTTAGGCATTTACTGTTGTCGATAGAGGCAGACACCTTATTGTTTTTTGCTTGTTTGTTTTTTGTAAAATATGTTTAATAATATTTTGAAAATTCAAATTATATGATAACATTTATCATGTATAAAAAATAACTAATATACAAAATATTATATTAAATATAAAACTGAAAAAAAACTTGAATACAACAGTAAATTTTCATTGAAAACCAGTATCTTTGGCCTGTTTCCATAATATTGAAAATATATTTTATCATATAATTTGAATTATGTACAACAATGAATTACAAATTGTTAAATATTTTGAAACGATTAATTGAAAACCAGTAAAATATGAAAATCATTTGATTTGTTCTACACCACTGTCACCTAGAAGCAGACATATATTTTTTGAAAATAATTATTTGACTTTTCAAAATATATGATAAAAATATAATATATAAAAATAATAATATACAAAATATTATATTAAATATTTCATATTAAAATATTAAAATAATTTGATTTGTCCTGCATTGATGTTCCTTATTGTTGTATTATAAAATTAATTATTGATTTTTAAATAAATAGAAATGATATATACTCTAGTTTTTTTCTTTTCTTTTCTTTTTTCTCCTTATGACAGTTAGTGAGAGTCCCACTTCTTGCCACATATTGACCTTTTCTGGTCAGGCTTTGGTGTCTTCCTCCTCACAAAATAATAGTTTGTCATAATCTAGCTGTCTAACAAGGTCTGATTTTATTGACAAAAATGTAGTAGATGTGTGTGTGGGCCCCAATGGCCCTAAAAGTCCATCCCTGCTTCTTCCTTCATCCTAGACTTTCTCTTTTCATTCTTTAACTTTCCTTCTTTCCTCAATTTTATCTCAAGACTTCCAAGACACTTTTTTTTCCTCAAGTTTCTGTCATATCTAATTCACTGGAAGGCATAATCATACAGACCTGCAGATGGTGTGCTAAAGAGCGACTGCAGTTTCTCTTATCTCTATCACTCCTGCAGTTTTGCAGGGACCCCCGTCGCCAATGAGACAGTCGGCTGCTTTGACCCGACTTTATCTCGCCCCCACTGGACCCTTCTCACCATAACCCGGCAATTTGCTACTCTCTTGAAGGCAAACAGTGGCTTCCTGCTAAGAAATGGTCAGAAATACCTCAGGAGCCCATCTGTGGTAAAGGGCAGGCTGAGAGGACCAAATGATTTGATGTGTGAGATGACCATTAGCATATGGTAATGAAGTGAGCTGTTGCACTTATGACAGATTATTGCCATGTGGGGGGGAAACACATTGCAGTGTACCACGCTAACAAGCACAGGGACGTTAATCAGATTTAGATTAAAATAATATTTCACCCTCATGTCATTCCAATCATTTAATTCTTTCTTATGGGACAAAAGCCTCACAAAAGCAGCATCCCCATAGAGGGGGAAAAAATGTGGCCAAAATAAATGTAAAATGTACTGTATTTAGCATATATGTCGTAACAGTGCAGCTCAATGAAATATATTTTTAAACAGAAAATATATTTAGTTTCAACCTTCATATACCAAAATATATTTCAAAATTTCAGGGGCAAGAAATACATTTCCAGTCTTACAGTATCCTACATTTTGGCTAAATGCAAGTGTGGATGGAATAGCCAAATAGAGATAAAAACTAGATTCATAATGATTTAGTAGTTTGATTTTTACAAATTTTTGTTATATGTTCACGTGTTATAGACAACAATTTTTTTTTGTTCAAGCTTTTCTTCAAATGTGACATATGTGAATGCATTTTTGAAATATACAGAGCAAAATATATTTTAAATGCTTTTAAAAATACATTATTTTATTTATTTTTTAATTCAAAAATATACATGGTCATGCACTCATAGTCTCAGAGAACAAAATACACAGCTATGACTGATGCGGTACCCTAAGGTACAAAATCTAAAAGGTACATTTTGTATCTTATTTACCCCTAAAGGGTAAAATATTTGTAAAGGTAAATATCAGTACCACATAGTACATTTTGAAGGAATACTGGCACAGAGACAGTTTTGTACCTTTTTTTTCTGAGAGTGTGAAAGCTGCAGTACATGGACAGTCCAGTTTTCTTTAGATCGGTGAAGCATTTCAAGGGCCGGATGCAGACAAACTGAGAGCGGAGTGACCTGAACCCTTTCCCAGGGAAAATTTCTCCATTGCTCTGTTAATGCTTTTCTGTAACTACCTCCATCTGCGTCTGTCTGTCTAGCTGATGGGCTGGCCAGCTTTCTCTCTTTCTTGTTTTCCTTCGCTTTCACGCTGGTCAAACCTGCTGAGTGCTTTGATGAGCACTTACAGACAAAAGCCACGCTCAGACTGCACATTAAACAGACAGCAAATGAAAAACAAAGTATGGATTATTAAATTACAGCAAATTGTAGGGTTTATAAAACATCTCTACAATATTACAGGTCATGTTGCTTGCATAAGCATTCAGAATAGAATGTTAGTGAGCTGTACACTGTATTAAAAACCAATAATACATCATATTAATATATTAATAATATAATATATAATGCTGGTATAATATTTGCAACAGTTTGAATTAACTATTACCAATCAGCTATTATCAATTAATAATATTACCTATTAAATAACATTCAAAAATATAATACATAAAGTAATATAATGCATCATATAAAATAATAGTACATAATGCTGGTATAATATTCTAATATTTATCATACCTTTACCTGTTTTAGAAAAAATTAAAAAAAACTCATAAAATATAAAATATTATACATAATATTAAATAAATAAATAAAGTAAACTTACAAGAAGCACCTCTCAGAACACCATAGCAACTGTATAGTAATGTGTTGGAAACCACTTGTTTTGCACAGTTAGTCATAATTTTAATAACACGACGTGACGTAACGTAACGTGACATATTTCACCTGGTGGACCAAAAACATAAATAAAATAAAACCATACACTTACAAGAAGCAACACCTTAGCAACCGTGCTGAAATGCCTTAGCAACCACCCTAACATAATAGCAATGGGTTTTGCACATTCACGCTCAGACTCGGAACTATATAGATTTTTACAACAGGTCACAATTGAGTTCAGCTCACAAAACAAACTCATGTATGATCTATAAGCAGGAACACAGACTTATCTGGTTGCTATTGACCCATATGTTATGTATTCAAGTACAGCAGTCCTCTGAGGTCTTGTTTCAAATCACAAACGTTTGACGTCAACACTCTTAGACAGATGTCATTTTCACTTGAGAAAGGACATGACACTCCCGTCCAAAGAAACCAGTTTGGTCCAGTGTGCCGCAGCCTCCAAATTAGATCTGGGAGGAAAATCATTACACAACTAGATGGACGATCGAATCTTCTGGGGCCTTCCCAGCCTTCCTGAGTCCCTGCTGTAATTTGTTTATTTGTATCCTAATGGCCAGCGTGTGTGACATTGCCTGTCACATGCCATCTAAGATATCTGACTGGTTCCCATTTGTGTCTACCTGCTCTGCCGCTCAGTATTTCAACAGCATTAGAAGAGGTGCAGATAACACCCATCTGCAGGTGTTATGACCCTTCTGCTCTGAACCACACAGGACATAAGCTAGCTGACAGATGCGTGGACTGCTGTACTCGTCCTTGTCCAGTTGTTATTAGGTACATTTTTCCCCCTTCTCAAAATGGTTAAGATAGGATTATAGAGATAAGCTACAAAATAAAAGGCCACTGAGAAGCATTAATTACCAATATATATATATATATATATTTTTTTTTGGGATGCGTCACATTCAAAGCCTTTGTAAAATAGCTTGTGACAATACATGAATGTAACAGAGATCTGGCTAATGACTTAGATTACCCTGACAAATAATTTTCACTTTTGATTTTATTAGTCAGGAAGGCTCAAGTACCCTTCATCGACATCAGCCCTAGATATGTATGGCTTTTAACACATTATAGCGGGAATCATTCAGCAGCATTATTATTATTAAAGAGGGTGAAAAACGACTTAAGGAGCTTCATCTCCCTTTAAAAAGACACTTGAGCTTGTTTGTCTAATCACATGCTTTGACAGTTCTGGGTGCAATCATGGAAAACTATCCCTGAGAAAGCAGATTTAGTTGTAAATGAAATCCAGATGGAAGGCTTTAACAAATGTAAAAAAGTCATTCGAAGATCAACAAGTATGAATTTTCACCCTCATGTCATACAAGTTAACACCCATGCAAATTAACATGCTTAGCCTATTCGGTTTTATTTAAAGATAGTCATTTTAATTGCAATTTGTTATTTTAACCTTTGACCCCAAGTCATATTTTTTGTTGTATATGTAGATTTAAAGCTAAATTAATTTGGAATAGTATATATTATTATTATACATTCTGCCAGATCATTATACAGTATATAGCACTGCAAGCATAAATTAAATTGTTACTGTTATTATTGAAGTTTTATAAATTATTACAAAAAATGTATTCAAAATAAAAAATATAACAGAGTGAAAAAGTAACACTACACAAACCCATTCCAAAAGAGCCCCCCATATGGAAATGTAATATATTGCTCTGTATGACATATATTGCCCTAAATCAAGACTCAGCCATATACTGTATGTTACCATAAGGCAATATGTAATTTTCACATACTGTATGTGCATTCTCTGGATAAATTAATATATAAGTTTATAACATAGTATCCCCATAGTAAAATTTGCAAATGTACATATGGACATATGCAATCATATGTCTATACAATATATTATTGATAACACTTTATTTTAGGGTCTCTTAACTAGTTGCTTATTAGCATGAATATTACTAGAATATTAGCCATTTATTAGCACTAATTCAGCACATAGTAATGCCTTATTCTACATGACCTTATTCTACATCCCTAATACCCAATAACTTGTCTATTACATTTACTATAATATCAACATGTATTGAACAGTTATAGGATGGATACACATGTACATGACATGTCCAAACATGTATTACACATACATATAATCATATACACGCACATATTTGTATGGGCTAGATATACATGTTAATAAATGAAACTATTCCAATTTCCAATAGGTTTCATATGTTTTTACTTCATTTGACAATCAATTTCAGATGTTCATTTTTATGGGCACACACAACATTAGGGGGGGAAACCCACAACTTAATTTGTTGCCTAATTTGAGTCAAATCGTGGCATTGATTTAACTAAATTGAAACAAGGGAATGATAATTAATTATACATGGTCAAATGGGAACACATTCTTAATTTGTGGCCTATTTTCCCCCTTTCGCAGGGCTCTGTACATTCTAAATTCTTACTGTATTTTGCTACATGTTATTTTCACCTGACACACTTTACCCCACAGCTACCTTTCTGGCAAAAATTTATGAATTTTCTGACATGACATTTTAGCTACAATGAGAATATACTTTTACAAATGTAAAAGAGTGCATCTCTCATTTACAGACAGTGTGATGGGCCCTTTCCAGTTTGAGAGACACAGCTGACCAGAACTCACTGTTCTCTATAGTCTACTTTTACAATATTTAATCCATTCAGCAAAAGATTACCCCATTTAAAAAAGAAAAAAAAAAGAAAAAAGCTAAACAAGAACAGATTTAATTTATGCCTGCTTATTGCTTATTTAAATCAGTCGGTTCTTAACACATTTCTTCATGTCAACAATTAACACTATTAATCACAGGTGTAAAGCACAGGCTCCTATCAAAAATAATACACTATAGAATAAGCAGCATTATGCATTCACATGCCGCACTTAGGTTGTGTGCATGTGTGCGCGTTTGGCCTTAAGTCAATCTGTGCATTGATTTGGGGAGGTCTTTAAACTGGCTCACCTGCTGTTTGTTTTATCAAACGTGCATGTTTGCATGCATGCATATGTGCTTGCTTACTGCACCCATTCATTCTGTAACTGCTCATCCTTTCTCCTTTCCTTTCATTCTCTCTGCCTTTCTCTCTTACTCATTATTATTCTAGCCACTCCACAGCAGGAGTAATTGGTCCGATCAAACTTTCTCCCAATAATGCAAACAGAATCATTACCCCTAATGAAGTGAATAGTCTGAATGGCTGGAGAACACTTTCCTCTGGCTTCATTTTAGATAATAAGGTGCTCTTGATAAGTCAGATTCATACAGATTCTACGTTTTCCCTTGTAGCGTCTGATGAGAACACAACTGGACTGAAGCTCCTAATCTGATGTCTTCGGAGACACAGAACCTGCTGTGCTGAAACGCGTCTGACTCAAACCCGCGTGTCCCATAAATGCACACACACACCTCCATTTGTACAGTACACTGTCTGTGAGCACAGCTTGTTAACATCACTCCACCGAGCACCCTGTAGAGATAGCGTGAGAAGGAGAAAGTGAGAGAGAAAAAAAAACTGCAGCAGTACCAGTTGCATTTAACGACCCTCTCAGCAGACAGAGGCAGCCAGCATGGGACAGTTCCATTTCACTGGCAGCTCGTTGTCATTAGAATGCCCCTCTTTCAGCATCATACACAGTCTGTTTTGTGGTCCTCCTTTGATTCGGCCTTGCGAGCTGGTTCTATAAGGAGAGTAGCAAAAAGGCTTCTAAAAGCTGCTGGAATAGTTACTACTCATCTGTATATCAAAGATTTCTTGAAAGGAACTATATATATATATATATATATATATATTCTCTGAAGTTCAAAAGATCATCTTTGATACTGAGAGAGAAACGATGTGTCAAATGCAAAGAGAATTGGGCTAAAGACATGCTACAATGCTTACACACACACACACACACACACACACACACACGTCTGGTCAGCTATCCTTGTGGGGACTCTCCATAGGCGTAATGGTTTTTCTACTGTACAGACCGTATTTTCTATTGCCCTACACCAACCCTACCCCTACACC
>NW_015635022.1:385466-386362 GCF_001515625.1 Sinocyclocheilus rhinocerous
CACACACACACACACACACACACACACACACACACACACTACATAGACATACATAGACATAAATTAAGCATAATCTCTTGCCAGTGTTTCCTAGCATGTAGAGTGTAACCAACTCTGTCTTAGACCATCAGTAAAGAATGTAGTAGTTCCTTGGTCCTGTGCTTTATACACTGAGAATGTACTAGAGTCAATGTGTTATGACAGCACTGGAGGCAGAGAAGATGAATGTAGACATGGTAAAAAACAGTGTACAGTTAATATCTTAATCATTCCTAAAGAGTAGGTGTACTGAAACATTGATTTATAATGATGTACAACTAAGAAAGGAAAGTTTGCCAAGATTTTCTGCAATGGTATTTGAAAGAAAGAAAGAAAGAAAGAAAGAAAGAAAGAAAGAAAGAAAGAAAAAGGGAGTTTAAAATGTAAACGTTTAGGGTCAGTAAGATTTTTTTTAAGTAATTGATGCTTTATTATAAGTAGCTATATTAAGTAGCACAAATGTTTTCAAAATTGATAATAAGAAATGTTTCTTTAGCAGCAAATCAGCATATTAGAATGATTTCTGAAGGATCATGTGACACTGAAGACTGGAGTAATATGACTGCTGAAAATTCAGCTTTCACAGCAATAAATTACATTTTAAAATATATTTAAATAGAAACCCGTTTTTAATTGCAATGATATTTCACAATATTACTGTTTTAATATTGTTTTTAAAGGGGTCATAGGATGCTACATGCGCTTTTACAAGTTGTTTGAACTGCAATGTGTGTTGGCAGTGTGTGTACACAACCACCCTAAAATTATAAAAATCCACCCAGTGTTTTTTTTTTAATCTCCTAAAATCTTTACCCCTTTCTCAAATCGAGCCGATCTCAGATGCCTGTCTGTGTGAT
>NW_015635022.1:387623-397165 GCF_001515625.1 Sinocyclocheilus rhinocerous
GAGAGCAGCTTGGAAGAGAGGGGCGGGGTCAGCAGAGCTCATTAACATTTAAAGGAAAATGCTACAAAACGGCTTGCTCTGAAAAGAGCTGTTTTTGACAGGGTAAAAAAAGGTGTTTTTTACACTACCATTGAGAAATTTTAACCAAACTATGTTACAGACGTTTCATTAAGACCCTAAAGAATCATATCAACTTGTGGAAAATGGTTATTATCGGATGACCTCTTTAAGTTTAATATTAAAATAACCAGAAGTGAAGCACTTTTGCACTTCTTCGGGATAAAAATAAAAGTGCTTCACAATCATTAGTCTAATCAGTTAATTTTGCTTACTCAAAAACCTTTGAAATATTCATGATCTCTCCAGTGAAAATATAACATTTTCAACAGTGCCTACAACATATAACAGGAGCAAAAGCCTTCTTATACATGGCTCCTAAAGTAAAAAAAAAAAAAACTGCTGTGAGTGCTAAACACTCAATATACTCTCCCAAGTCTAGACTAAAGACCTGCCAGCTCAATCAAGCTTTCAGCAATCCATCAAACAGTACATGGATCGTGGTTCTTCCTTCATTCTCCTCTGCAATCCTCTACATCCAAAAGAAGCTTGAATAGCCTTCTTTTGCACTGTAGAGACATATCTTTTGCACTTTTTGTCAAACATTTACCCACTACCTTTCTATATTTGTATACTCCTCTTTGGGGTTCAGTCATTTGATTTGACAAATTTGAACCTGGCATATCAAAACCTGACTGAAGGAACATATCAGAGCCATAGATTTAAAGATCAAAGCAACGGTGGGGAAAATGAATTCAAAACAATGGCTGACCCCTGAGAAATTACAATGGAAAAATGTGAAAGTGAAAATGAAAATGAACAAAAGATACAGAAACAACCTCAAAAATAATTCAACTCCCCAGGGCGAAAATGATCATTATTCACAGAGCATATAAACAAACTAAAAATGGTGTCAAAGAGATTCAACATCCATTAAAACTTGTCCAGTTCAGCTCCAATATGTCTCAATATAATTATGTGAAATGCTTTGCTATAATTCTGCAGCTATTAAAGCGGACACATACCATGAGCTAATGTACTGTACTGTAAATATTAAGAAGCCATATTCTAAGAGAAATGTTTGTTATAAGAGACAGAGAGAGAGAAAGAGAGCAATGATCATTATTCACAGAGCATATAAACAAACTAAAAATGGTGTCAAAGAGATTCAACATCCATTAAAAATTGTACAGTTCAGCTCCAATATGTCTCAATATAATTATGTGAAATGCTTTGCTATAATTCTGAAGCTATTAAAGCGGACACATACCATGAGCTAATGTACTGTACTGTAAATATTAAGAAGCCATATTCTAAGAGAAATGTTTGTTATAAGAGACAGAGAGAGAGAAAGAGAGCGAGAGAGAACACAAGGGATTATTCTCAGGAATTGTATTTATATATATATATACTGTATATGTGCATATTTTAGATAATTATTCATATATAACATTTATTATTTAGTTAATATTATTGATCTTATTAATACATATGATCAAAAAATTAGATATATTTATATAAAATATAATATATGCATTAAAACACAAATATACAAAATATATATGAATATATAACATTTTTGTGTTTAGTTATATTAGCATATTATTGTATATATTTAATTATTATTTATAGAATTAATATGATCATAGAAATGTGGCACAATGTGTCAAGTACAGCTCCTAAGAAGATAATTGTGGTTTAATTATGACAACAATAATTTTGGACCAATGAGATTTCACTGTGGGCGGGGCTACCCAGTTTGACGCCATATAAATAGAAATGAAGCAACCGACTAAACCTCCTGTCTTGTCACATGTAGTTAGGACAAAAACTCCACATCTCGCAAATATCTTTCAGTGCTTGAGAGACTGTCAGCTGTAATCCTGTATTTATCACATATTTATCCACATAATAATAATAACCATTAGAACGTTTTCTCATTATGGTACAGCTTTAGTAGTTAAACATCTGGGCTAGATATCTAAAGGCTGAGGATTCAAAGCCAGCAAAGGTTGATTCTTCAGCCAGCCTGCCCTTGATCAAGTCACTTAACCTGAGGCGACTCCAGAGGGACCGTCCCTGTGTCTTAACATGACAATGCTCTATGGCGATGTTGCATGAAAGAACATAAAGCAAGTTCCACTGGCCCCAGTTGTGTGGTGATAAATAATGAGCATTAGTTTTATTCCCCTGGGCTCCAGAGCGGCTTTACGGTCTCTTTCTCTCCCAGCTATTCTATACACATCACAAAACCCAAAACAGATCTAGGCAAAACCGTCATAATGAAGCACAAAGAGATGAATGCTGTAATCATCAGCCACTGATAAATGACGGGAATAGAGCTCACTTTAGATGGCAGCCGCTGCTCTTTAACAAAATATCATAACATTTGATATAAACTTGGCACTAGCTGGAACCATTTTATGGCACGTCTAGTCTCTTTAAAAGGTTTCAACACTTCAAAAACGATTACGGCTTCAACTGGGAAGAAATTTCAAATCTTTCCTCAGTAAAAGTGCTAATACTTCAAAAGATTAAAATACGCTTGAAGACAGCTATTTAGACTGACGCACTCAATAACTATGATGTTTAAACTGACTGGATCCTAAGACAACAGGGAAAGACACGAAACATCCAATTCACTTATTCATCAACTTGCTCACATTATATCTGTTATTAAAAAAACACTTCTACTTGGCATGATTAGATCATCCAGTCATGTAATACATATCAAAACCTGAAACTCTCAAATGACACACTTGACATTTCATACTGTTCAAGTGACTCATCAGTTCTGTAAGCTGCGAGACAAAATTGAGCAACCTGTCAACAATGGCTCTTTTTTCTAAATGTAGTGAGGTATCTATGTAGGCAGCCTTTTAAGGCATCAAAGGTGCACTTCCAAAAAGAAGCTGGTTCAAATGGTACGCAGCATGATTGTGTTGCCTTCTGTAACAAAAGCTCAGGCAGAGTGAAGCTATAGAACCCAAGTGCAACTGTCTGAAATGAACAAACTACAAAGCAAAAAGCCACAAATATCAAACAAGGAACCAGAATAACCCAAAGAATACACAGTGATTTACCAAAGGGCCTACAATACAAGCACATACTTGAACACTTAAGTGCAAGACTAGACAAAGATCAGTGGCAAACACTAGGGTGCTTGTGTGATTATATGTATTACCTGGACACCGCTATCCATTTATATTTCTCAATGGTAGATCATCAGCTGGTGGATGCCAACTCAGAAGCATACGGCCTGCATGCTGCCATCTTTGTTCACAGGCACTCAGTTATGGTGCGTTCAAGTCATGTCGGATAGATCATATTTACGAGTTGAACGCACATGAACGCCACCACAAAGTCGTTATTACGAGTGGGAAACTCGAAATTTTCTTTAAGCCCTGAGTTTCCGAGTTGGGGGCGTGTCAATGAGAAACATGGCGGAATCGATGGATGCAACGTCTGTAGTTGACGGTAAATTTTTGTTTAAATTGATAGTTTAGTTGTCCTATAAACTTAAATGGGTCATGTTCTTGTTACGCAGCTAGTTAATGAAATCCAAGGGGAAAAAATGCTATAATTTTTGCACCTATAGGTGAAAAATCTTTTGATTTGCCTTGTTGCATGTTGCATTTAGCTAACAGCTTTTTTAAATCTCTGTATTTTAGTGTTTGTTGATGCTGAAAATCAGTTATACTGGGATCCTAGTCTAAAAAAATATATTAAAAACGTAACACACACCTGATGCGAATTCTTTGCTCTTCATTTTCTATAAGCAGAGTTAACAGACCCTGTTGTATTTTCTTGTAATTTATTAAAAGAAGGTACACCGCCATCTTGTGCCGACTAAACTGACTTGAACGCACCTGACGTCGTAATTACGACTTGTCAACTCGTAAGTACGAACGTCCCAGGAGGACTTGAACGCAGCATTACTCCAGGAACATCATGTGACTAATTATTTTGGAGGTGTTGGAAAATCACAATGTTGATTGGCTGATGGCACCACAAAAATGTTAAAAGGCCTTCACTATAGCGACAGGGAAAATCTATTTAACGCGTTAAGGATCTGTAATATGGGTACAGGTAAACTGTCTACTTTAATATAATGTTGCATTTTATTTAATTTTGTCAGAACGCAGAGCTATTTTCGGATGTCCATCAATGACAAAACATGATTTTGGCAGCAAAATGCAACAGTGTTTTACAGCATTTACCAGCAGGTGCTAAACTCTTAATGCTAAACTCTTGGTAGATATGCACATGCTAATGAGGGCAAACAAGGAACAGATATAAATAAAGAAGACTAGGCCAGAAACAAGGAAGCAAAATAGAACAATGAGATGCTTTCAAAATAAGAGCATGATGCGGACGAGAACATAAAACACCAGGAGATCTAGTGCCCCCTATTGGTTGCTAGACAAAGGTCTCTGAAGACCACAGTCCATAATGCTCTGCTACATACTAAAAAAAACAAAAAACATCCAAGATGGCGGATAAACCAATGGTGCTGTGTGGAAGACAACATGAATACTGAAATATATCATTAAAACAGTTCTAATATGCTAAATTAAAACCATCTATTAATGCAAGATTTGTGTATGCTCTATATTTTTTTATGCTAATTAGAGTGTCTTTTCAATAGCTTAGCAACATGCTAACGCCAAATGTTATTTAAAACAAAAAGTTCAATTGTATAAATCTTAAAAATGGACTGTTGTTTGTGCCATGTATTTTTATGCTAATTAGAATATCTTGTTATTAGCTTAGCAACATGTTAAATGAATGCTATTGAAATTGATAAAAATAGTTCAGAGTCTTATTTTCTATTACTTTTAAACAGTATTTGTTTTTGCTGTTTATTTTTATGGGTGTTGGTGTTTTGCTGTACGCTTGTTAGCTTTGAACATTTTATCATTAGCTAAGCAACATGTTCAATGCAAACCTCTATTTAAATCAATAAAAAGTTTAGTCTTATTAAAAATGACTTTTTACCCAATATTTATGTGTGTTGTGTATTTTTATGCATATTACAGTGTTTTGCTGTAAGCTCATTAGCTTATGTTTATTAGAACATCTTGTCATTAGTTTAACAACATGCTAAATGCACAAATTTATAAAAATCAGTAACAACAGTTCAGTCCTATAAATAAATAAAAAAAGACTGATTACCAAATATCTGTATGCTATATATTTTATGCGTATTAGAGTATTTTATTTATTCTTATTGGAACACCATCTCATTACTTTTGCAAAATGCCAAATGCAAAACTCTATTAAATTCAATAAAAATAGTTCAGTCTCATTACAAATATACTGTATACCCAATATTTGTGTGTGCTGTATATTTTTAGGCCTTGAACATCTTATTAACTTAGCAATATGCTAATGACAAACTCTATTGAAATACTATAACTACTTCAGTCTTATTAAAAAGGTACTGTTTACCTAGTATTTGTGTGTCGTATTATATAAAAATATACTGTTTACCCAATACTAATATGTATTTTTATGCAGATTATATTAGATTATTTTGCTATAAGCTTTGCAGAATGCTAAAGCCAAATCGTGCGTTTTATGTCAAGAGTACTATTTATATGATGCAAAGAGCTGCTGTTTATGTAGAGCGTTCCACTTATGAGATTTCGTTTCAGTTAGGATACTGCTTATGTAGGCAGTTGACAAAGTCAGCTCACTGGGTTTTTTATGTCCAAAATGACTTAGAAACAATTACAGTAGTATGTAGGCTCGTAGACCAACCAGAATAAAATTCATTGCACATTCTCAAAAATCCACAAAAAGCCCACATTCCTAACAAATATATATATATATATATACAAGGGTGTTGAAGATGGCGACAAGTACACAGAGTGTAACAGCACCTGCACACTAGAAAACAAGAGTACACTACATCTGAGAGTGCCACAGACAGACAGCGACAGAGGACTAGAGAGGCAAATAGAGACTGTGTTTGTGTGTGGATTTGTGGATTTAGTAATGAACGAAACAGAGACTTTTCAGAGAAAATAAGACTTTATTTATTCCAGGAAGCAAAAAGAACTGACTTTAGTGCATGGCTTACAGCAGCCTGGGTAGCTGGCTAGCACAAATAGAGCTGGAAAAATATGAGAAAATACGGTCTATCAAGAGGAGATGATGGGTGAAGAGGGTCCTCAGAGGGTTCTGGCGGGCATCAGGACTGCTGTTCCAGGACTTGAAGTGTCATCCTGTTGTGCTGCTTAAAACTGAAGCCTCCTCCAGTGAATCTAGGGCAGTCCGGACGCTGAGGCTGGATCACAGGCTGTCCTGCCTGGGCAAGATTTCGCTCCTTCTCCCTGCAGAGACGACAGAGAGCAGAAAGATACAATATAAGGGGTCATTCACACAAGATGTGCTCTTGAGTTTTGTCTGTGTTGTGCCTGAATTTGTCTTCATGTACACATGCATCACATGCTTTATGTATTTATTTAATGTTATCAATGTCTCACTCCATTAGGGTTGAAAAATTTATATTCAAATTTAATTTTGAAAAGTTACATACATTTAATGAAAACCTCTGTTGAAGTAAAAAAAAATAATAATTAAAAATTGTTTGGTCCTATTAAAAATCTATATATATTTTTTAAATAATAATTTAGATAACCTTAGGATGTGTCAAGGGTGCACTGCTGAGCGGACTGAGGAGCAAGGAACGGAGAGTGACGAGGAGTACATCAATCCAACTGTGTTTAATTGACACAACGGAACATGGAACACTCACGCTATACATAATGACATGAACAATACCGGACGCTGGAGCACACACAGGGAACCCTATTTATACACACAGGAGGAGGGGATGACGAGACACACCTGGGAGCAATGAAACATCAAGGGAAACACCTGGGACAAATTAAACATGGGCAAGGAAGGCACATGAGGAGCAAAACAACCACAAAACACGGAACAGAGTCTGACAGGATGATTGTTGCTGTAATAATTACATGGTAAATTGCTTTGGATAAAACCATCTTCTAATTTACAGCTTGCTATTTTTTTCCCCATACTTTGAAATCTGAATATGATATTTAATATTACATATTCATAAGACTTTTTTTATTGTAAATTTTAAGAATAATTTTATGCTCACCGAGGTCATATTTATTTGATCAAGTATACAGTAAATCATAATATTGTGTAATATTATTATTATATTTAAAATAACTGTTACAAGTATTATAATTTAAAACATAATATATTTTAAAAATGTAATTTATTCCTGTGGTGGCAAAGCCATATATATATATATTATATTAAAGTTTGGGGTATTAAAACTCTATTTTAATATAAAACAGCAAACTAAATGTGAATGTGTAAACAACTGATTGTTTACAACTGGCCTTAACAATTAAAAAAGAAGACAATAATTGAGAAATTCCTGAAATATCACATGAAACGGCCACTTCATGAGAAAATTATAGCAAAAAATGTTGACACACATATACATAATAGGCTTAAAACAGTATGTCAAAAAATAAATAAATAAAAAAAATGTTTATGCAGTGCTTCAATGTTAGTTTTAAATCAATGAATCAATCAAAAGAAGCAGGCAGTGGGACAAACACCTTGAGAGTATTGAGTGTTTACAGAAACTGCTGTAACATTTATGTCTTAATTAACAAGTGGATAACTAGTGACAAGCTGTTAAAATGTCTCAAGACCTTGAGATGTTCCATTCCATTGCACTCGTCTAACGGCTGTTAAATGCAAGAAAGCATCCCGAGTGTGTACGACCCCTTAAAGTGCAGACAGATGCACGGCTGGGTACATTTTTCTATTACCGTCCCACAGATAAACATCCGAGAGGTGAAGCACTAACATCTAAACAAATCACAAAAAAAAAACAAAAAAAACATTTCAAGCCACGCACACAAACTCACATTTACATACACTTTCTCTGTCCTCTTGTAGCTTACGCTCCTGTCCAACACCCACACGCCAGACAAAAAGAGCCACACACTTTCTATTTCCCAGGAGAAAACATCTGTTACTATCCAGCTCGCTTTCAACTGTGCTCCAGTGATCACGGATCTCTCGTTCAACACACTATTATTCCAGGACCTCTCAAACACACACACACATCTCTCACTTACTTTGTTTGTCCAGTAACAAATGTCATCAATTAATATTCACTGACTGTGGAATGTAATTTCACAGTGGGGCTGATGAAGACATTTGGCAAGAAGCTTTAAACACGAGCAAGCAACCTTTGTTTCTCCCACTGGCAAGCAAACAGAATGGAATGAATGTTGCGGGTAAGATGAAATATGCTGATTCTTGGATGTGGCTCTAGACATCTGTGAACGAGCTTTGACTGTATGGTTGATAAGTATAACTGTCATCTGGAACAAACAACTACCGACAATCTGTGGTTCACCCTAAAGGTTACTAACCCTGATTCTCGACCAGTAGCAGGGAAGCGATTTGCTCTGTGAGGACATTATGAATTAGTGTTTAATTAGGAAATTAAAGGTTTTGTGTTTTATATACACTACCGTCAAATGTTTGGAATAATTAAGGTTTTTTAATTGTTTTGGAAGAAGGATCATATGTGCACCAATGCAGCATTTATTTGATCAAAAATACAATAAAAACAGTAATATGTCCATTATTATCACAATATAAAATGGTCCTTATTATTATCAGTGTTGAAAAGAGTTTTTTTTCTGCATAATATTTTTGGGGAAACCATTATACATTTTTCAGGATTCTTTGATGTATAAAAAGTTCAAAATAACAGCATTCTTTTGTAAAATTATAAATGTATTTACTGTCACTTGATTAATTTAATGCTGGCGAATAAAAGTATTACATGCTTTAAAAAAAATCTTTCTTACCCCAAACTTTTGAATAGTAGTGAAAAATATTAAGCAGCAAAAACTGTTTTCTACATTGATAATAATAAGAAATGCTTCTTGAGCAGCAAATCAGAATGATTTCTGAAGGATCATGTGACACTGAAGACTGGAGTAATGATGCTGAAAATACAGCTTTTACAATCACAGGAAAAAATTAGATTTTAAAATATAATCAAATAGAACACAGCTACTTTAAATTCTAAGAATACTTCACAAAAGTACACTATAAAAAATGCTGGGTTATATTTAACCCAGCATTTTTAAGAGTGTACTGTTTTTACTATATTTTTCATATTGTGTTTGTGTCAGAGGCTCAGTGGTATATGGAAAAAAATGTATGCCACTCAGAAACACTTACAAAGTAATGATGAAAACAAACACTCACTTTTGATCCATGAACACGTCTTTCACTAGTGTACGCAGCCTCACAGTTAAAAGTGTCTGTCATGCACTGTCAGGAATAATTTAGTAAAGCGTTTTCTCATTGGATAAGAACATGCAGTCTAAGTAATGATCACTCACTTTTGATCCATGAACACGTCTTTCACTAGTGTACGCAGCCTCACAGTTAAAAGAGTTAAAAGT
>NW_015635022.1:399442-400178 GCF_001515625.1 Sinocyclocheilus rhinocerous
GGTTATTGCTAAATATACACTCTAAAAAATGCTGGGTTAAATATAACCCAGCGCTAGGTTAAAAAGGGACAAACCCAGCTATTGGGTTGTTTTGACCCAGCAGTTGGGTTGTTTTGATCCAGCGGTTGGGTTAAAAACAACCCAACCGCTGGGTCAAAACAACCCAATAGCTGGGTTTGTCCCTTTTTAACCTAGCGCTGGGTTATATTTAACCCAGCATTTTTAAGAGTGTACTGTTTTTACTATATTTTTCATATTGTGTTTGTGTCAGAGGCTCAGTGGTATATGGAAAAAAATGTATGCCACTCAGAAACACTTACAAAGTGATGATGAAAACAAACACTCACTTTTGATCCATGAACACATCTTTCACTAGTGTACGCAGCCTCACAGTTAAAAGTGTCTGTCATGCACTGTCAGGAATAATTTAGTAAAGCGTTTTCTCATTGGATAAGAACATGCAGTCTCATAAATAATTATGAGACACCGATGAGTCATCGCATTAAGAAAACATCACGCTTTCTTTCTCCCGTTCTCTCTCACACATGCGCACACACGCGGAGACGCGGAAAGAAACTTGTCATCAGCGGTGCGGCTGCCCCGCAAATTTATCAATGAAATAGTTTCGCAGCTGAAAAGCTACATGACATTTCTCAGTAGCGAGGTTCTTGAAGCAGTTCAACTTAAAGATTCGCTATTAGTAGACGCTGCTGCTGAACACTGCTGAGAGACGCAC
>NW_015635022.1:400948-405207 GCF_001515625.1 Sinocyclocheilus rhinocerous
GACTCCAGGCCGTTAAAATTATTAGAGAAATAATGCACTCCCGAAGTGGTTATGTGGCCACGTCGCCGCGCCTATTAATGGAATGAAATGCAATTTGTTTGAATTCTCAAACAAATTAAGAACCTACATTCGATTTTTATTGACTGAACGCAAACGCTTATATTTAGAAATATTTTTGTTTGCTTGGGTGGTAATATTAGGCCTATTATATTAATAGGGAAGGGAGGCCCAAAAATTTGTTTTGCCTATGTCACGAAAAGAGGTAAATCCGGCCCTGCCCACCTGTCAATCCCATAATCCCCCTGCGTGAGTCAGCTCCAATAGAGAATGCATTGGAAATGCGCATTCAACTCTACGCCAGTGGACACGTACAGTTAACCCCCTGCACAGCTGAGACGCTCTGATATCAGCAACTAGTTTAAGTACACCACACACAGAACTAGAAATATTGTTGAGTCAGTGTGCAGCTCTGGCACAGAGGAGACCAGTGAGCTCAAGCATCTGTCAACAAGTCTGCTTGTTCTGTAAAAGATGGAGATCTTTTTTTTTTTTTGCAGGTTTTCAGCAAAAAACAAACAAAAAAAAAAGGTTTTTTTTTTGTTATTTTGCTAAAAAGCTATTAGACACAATTTATAGGGTCATAAAACACTAAGGTATGTGTGTTGCACATAATAGAAGTTAGAAGTCATAAAAATTAGCATCTGCTCATTTTAATGCATCCCTGGTCAATAAAAGTAATTAAATAACTTTTCACACCAAACTTTTCAGCAATATAGTGTATAGAGTATTTCATTTAGATTTCAAATGCAGTTTCGCTGTGACTATGTTTAAAAAAGTCTATTTAATTGACACCAAATGTATACTCTAATATATTCAGATAATAATTTCACATTTTTCCAATTGTGTATATTTATGAATTACTGACCTTGTATTGAAAGCATTAATGAAGCCAACTGAAAACAATCAAACTGAATATGTACCAGAAATAAACAGATCTTTGTCGTTTTGAGGGGATTTCTTCCTCAGGTATGAACACGTAGGGTACAAGCTGAGCATTTTTCACGGAGGGATACAGAGAAAGAACCACAGGTTCTCTTCCTGTCCTCTGACCCTTACCGTTATCGCCAGTGACACTGAAATGTAACACACTGTGCTTTCCAGAACATTTATACACAGGAGTTAAATCAGGATTTTGGTGGGATCACTATTAGTGATCCTTATTGCCAAAAAAAATTTATTTGTGATAGTATATACAAATATGTGACCCTGGACCATTTCGATTTATACAGCTAAACAACAAAATAAAACATTAAGATATTTAATAAATAAACACACACATACACACACACACACATATATATATATATATATGTGTGTGTGTGTATACAAGAAATGAAAAGAACAATATTTTTGTCTGTTGTGAATAAAAGGTGGCTGAACACAGCTCTGAATCATTCTGGCCCAATTTAACACCTGTTTATTTGTTTATATGGGAAAAAAACAAGGTATTCTGCAGAGTTGCCGCTGTCCCTGGTCTTTAATTATATGTTGTTAGCATGTTTAGCAGCACTGTAATAACAATCTACAGGAACTTTAAAAATCAGTGAATTAGGAATCAGGACATAACTGTATTATATGGAATTATGGAGAAAGCAGTTACATTACATGCAGAGTTTATTCAATATGTCCCCATGCCGGCAGGAATAATAAAGGGAACGATATGATTATTTGCCTGTCTTTCAAATCAGTCAGCTCACTCCATCTGGCTGATTATATGTCCCCTCTACCTCAGTAATTCAATTATGATCTATAGTTCCACATAGGCAGGCGGAAAGAGGGAAACAGAGAATAAAGTAAAGAGGGAGGGAGGGAGGGAGGGAAGAATGGCGGCTCTAGAGATTATAAATCAATAACAGACATTGATTTGTGTGTGGCTGGAATGTGAAGGTTTCAAATCTTTAGGAGTACGGCAGTGAATATTCCTCTCACGCTTTTTTGCTGTTCTTTTCATCAGCAGAATGATACAGTATCTTCCACCAAATGCTTTTCTTTCTCCATACATCTCAACCGGTCTTCACGCCCTCTCACTCACTCACAATATTCTGTTAAATAGTTAAGGACAATGGAAAGATAGGAACACTTAATGTGTTAGCGGATTATAAATCAATAACAGACATTGATTTGTGTGTGGCTGGAATGTGAAGGTTTCAAATCTTTAGGAGTACGGCAGTGAATATTCCTCTCACGCTTTTTTGCTGTTCTTTTCATCAGCAGAATGATACAGTATCTTCCACCAAATGCTTTTCTTTCTCCATACATCTCAACCGGTCTTCACGCCCTCTCACTCACTCACAATATTCTGTTAAATAGTTAAGGACAATGGAAAGATAGGAACACTTAATGTGTTAGCGCTTATTAACGTCTTTTCACCCCTACATTCAATGATGCAATAAATGACTAATGGATTCATAAAATATCTAAAATAGCTCTCTAAATGTTGGTGCAGCAGAAAAAACCTACATGAAATGCATCTAGGGATGTGCATGCTGGTAATTTTAGTACAAATAAATCAACAGAGAACTGGTGCTAAAAATAATGCTAAAAATAAATGTATTTAAAAAAATCATTGACTTCAATTTAGGAGACACACTTCACATTTTTAACATCTTGTTGCATCCATATTTTTTAGAAAGCTTGTCAAGTTAAAAATAGTTTCACAAACAATAGCAATCAGACTACAAGGTACTGCCACTCATTATTTTACATGTCTGTGTGTGCTTTGAATTTGTTGGTTCCTTTGCTAAGACAATACAAATCTGTCATCACAAAACTCTATGATCCTCCTTACGAAACTCAAAGAAGCAACCTCTCCTACATCAAGCACGTGTCCCATTCAGGTGGACGAGGTCAGAACAAGACCTCTCATACTTGAGAGCAATTACACGGCTCTCCACATAGCAGAGGGCTTCAATCCAGCAGACACCACAATGTGAGTCTATTCAGAAGAGGTTATGATATAGGTTATGGTTTTTCAGTACCAGAGGTCTACAACCTTCACATAATCCAACACTGGTGGCAGTTTAATGTAGTTTTGACAGTGTTTATGTGTTTTGTGTGAGCAATCACACTGTGATTCACTACATTCCAACTTTTTTTCCATTTCTACTAATTTAATTTCTCTGTGTATCAATGCAAGCGAATCTCCCTTTACGGATGAAATATCTGAATCTGATCCCACTTTAAATGAAGTTCACAGAGACGTCAAACAAATCTCTAAAGTCCAGGCAAACAGCCAAACAAATAATTCCTCTTTGAACATCATTGGGCACGTTTCCATCTACTATCAACTGAATACTAATGTAATCAATGTCAATGTCTGCTAGACATTGAAAGCTGCCGACTGTGGAATGTAATTTCTCCACAGTGCTCAACAGAGGATAATTTGCATTATGTTTTGGCACAAAAACACAGACTTAACTGGAGGTAGACAGACAAGAACCACCTCGCCATCTTTCACTTAATCTCACTCACTTTTTTTTTCTATGTCTCTACCATGAGACCGTGATCTTTATTGTAATGGTCTAAAAGTGGCTACAGCCACATCCATGACTCAGCGAATCACTAGAGCAGATTTGAGTAGACTCCTCCTAAACCACAAGACTTGGCTAAATACCAAGATTCCCTCTGTAATTAAAGTGCAAGATGCTGCTTTTCAATCTGAAGACAGTAGTGGCAGGTTAGATACAGTGTGACTCATCTTAATGTCAGAGGTGGATAGACTCCCCCAGCTGAGCCTGGTTGCTCTCAAGGTTTTTCTGTCCATTAGCTAAACATGTTATGTTTTTTATTCTTTTCACAGTTGCCACAGTCACTAGGGGCTTTTTGTGAAAATCTACTATACAAATACACATTAATTGACCTGACCTTAATGCTGGCTAAATATAAATAACATTGTCAAAGTTTATATACTTATTCAATGTTGTTTGTGTGTAATTGGCAGCAAGCAGAATACTGATGTCTCTAGTGTATGGCAGTGGATCTCGAGGGCCAGATTTGAGAACCCCTGAATTAGCTGAATTAGTTTTATTTCACAATAATCATGTCAAGCATTACTCTAACACTTATCACTTATGTATGAATGATTGTTAAACAAAGAAGTTAAATATATTAATGCAATCGACACTGTAACAGCATTGTTGGGTGGCATTATTTAGAGACCCACCACATGGCATGTCAAATGGACTATTGCTCTATTTATA
>NW_015635022.1:405230-419747 GCF_001515625.1 Sinocyclocheilus rhinocerous
TATATATATATAATAAAAATATTTGTATATTTTTCCTGAAGGGAAAGTAAACAAAAAAAACACCAATGTGTATATTGGAAACTGCGAAAACTGCTGTAAGTCTGTCAAAAAAAAATATATAAGTCTGTCAAGGAAGGAATTCTTATTTAAAACCTCTGACCTTGCACTCAACCAAACCTCCACAAGATATTTCCAGTCAGTAAGCGCTCACTCAACTATGAGCCAAGAAGTTATTCCTGAAGGGCTGTATTTGCGTATTTGTTTATATGCACGCTGAGTGTTTCTCCAAAGGGGAGTCTTAAGAATTGCCTACAGTATATTCTTTTGTCCACATCTTATGAAATCAATGTGAATTATTGTCAATAAAAAAAATAATAATAATGCGATAAAATGCTGTCTAGGGATATAGAGCCGTTAATTGACACCACAAGTTTATTTCTTCAAGTCAATTTTAGCACATATTACAAACTGCTGTGATCTAATTTAAAAGAAATCTTTGAGTAATATTACCTCACTGTCACAAAACCCCAAAATAAAAACCCCAAAAACTAATTGCTATTGATTTCTTTTTTGCTGCTCTGACATTTTGTTTAAATGGCCTATGTTTCTTTGAAAGAGAGGGGAAAAGCAAGGTCTATTTCGATGTGCGGTCTGTTAGGCCTTATTCAATCAATAGATTGAAAAAATGCTTGGAGCTTATTACGTGTTTTCCCAAGGAGACAAGGAGGAAGCAAACAGTGTTTATTTGCTTTGCTCTCACTGTGTTCTTTACGGTTCTATAAATGTAGTACAAAAATAAAATTCAGTTGACTATTAATCTCATGTGTGGAACTACGGTTCAATGCAGAAACTTCTAAGAAATGAAGGCTTCGCCACCCACTCAACTCCTGAAAATTATTTCTTGGTATTGCAATATTTAATTTGCACTCAAATATCGAACTTTATGAGCTCTCCAGCAATGCTAAGAAGAAAATTTGTGGTCTGATCTGGAAAAAAAGAAAAAGAAAAAAAAAAGGCATGAATGTGTACACTGAAATAGTGGTACTAAACAGTAATTTGAATCCAAAAAGTAAAACAGATTACCCTTTGATGAACTTCTACTTGGTCAGATTAGTTCTTATAAGAACAAAATGGTCTGCACTGCCTTTATTTATTAATTTATTTATTATTTTTAACAAATTTACACACCCTGAGTTGATTGATTTCATCTTTTTTTATTACAGATTAGCTCTTAAGACACATTCTTAATATAGTGGTTATATTTATGCAACTGGCAGAAACCATTCTTCAAAATATAGTTGAATTGGAAGATACTAGCTGTATTATGCAAAAACATAAACAATATGCCATAAGAGTGTGTATGTCACTCGTTTCTGTGGGTGTCTAGCTTACTCTTGACACAGCACAAGCTTGCCAAGCCTTCATGTTTACAAGTAGGTCACACTTTTGCATGAAGCCAAGGTGTATGGGGAAAAAAAATTATAAAATAAAACACCACATTGTGTGGTTAAAGCAGTTAATCCAAATGTCCTGAGCGAGCCAAAATGGCTTCCAGAGTTTTGGAGAAGATGGAGCCAGTTACCACACTTCAGTGGAGATGAACCGTGCGAGCAGAGAGAACAGAAATGGTTGGTCGAGATTAAGTTTTAAATGGTCTGTGAGCACATCTGAAAAGTGAAAGAGAGAGAGAGAAAAAAAGAGGGAGACAAAAGAGATTTAATGGAAAACAATAGCATAAAAGCCTTTAAGTGAATGATGGAGAATAGGACAAGAAAGAATACAGAAGAGTAAACACACTTGAACCTATCAAAACAAAAACTGTGGCTTTAGCTTCTGCTCGGTGCTGACAGATTATTTGATGGTGGGAAAAAGGCTGGGGCCACTATTTTTAATCTAAAATTAATTAGGGCAATTTAATTTAGTCTTGAAAGCAACCATGCAATCATTAACATTAGGGGCAAAATTACACTGCGCCAATCTTTTGATCAGCAAGAGACTGCTATTAGGAACAAAGGGATAGTGAATGTTCATTTGTTCTATAATGCCATTGTCGATTCTTTGAAATGCCATTCATGACATATGCACTGGAGTTTAAACCTTTTACATTCACCAGCTGAACGTGTGTAAATGCATAATTCAGAGTAGATTGTTCCAATGCAACACCACGGATGCCATTATGGCAGTGAACATTACCATACCACATTTACACATTCACTACCTGCTATAGACAGTTGGGTTCAAAAGTCTTGAGTTTGGGATTCAAAATATTACTTAAATGTATAAAAAAAAAAATCTATACTCAAGTGATATCGGAACTCCAACCGTTTCAGCGTTTGTATCACCCCGCTTGCAGTATTTCTCACAGTGAGTGTCATGGCCAAATCCACTAACGTTATAATTTAATAAATAATACTGTTTTTGTGTCAAGGAATGTAGTTTTAAGAGTTTGTTAGGCGAGAATGTACTTGTTTAGACTTCAAATATGCAGTTTGTTAATAAAGATAACGTCTATTTGAAAATCTGCTTCGATGTTTTTGGAGATGTGAGCTCCAGGGCGTCAGCAGCTGTTCAGCGCTCATGAACCCACCAAGAGCATTCTCACCTCGGCTAGATCTTCTGGAATTTGCAGCTGGATCTGATGTCTCTATAGTGGTTAAACATGAGCTATAATTTGTTTTGGGTAAATCTAACGGGCAGTCTTTGGTCTCATTAATCTATTATATATGTATATATATATAGATATATAGATTCTGCTGTATTTCTAGGTCACTACTCAGATGTAAGTAAATGTATCCAGGGAGGAGTACTGGTGCTGTTAAAGTAAAACAAGGACATACATCTGTTTTTATGCTGATAATAGTATTTGCAAAGGGAAAAAAAATTGTTAAATTAGAAAAATAAATTTTTGCTAACAGTCTCAGGTTTTTGAACACAACTGTATTAGGCTTAATGGCAATCCACTGGTCAGTTACACTTACACATTAAGGTCCTGCATTATTTATTCAACCTTTTAACCATAGAAATCCATCCATTGACTCGTGTTGACCCGTCTTAATCTATTCATTGATGTTGCTAATATTGCTGCTTTAAGCCATGAAAGATTTTCTGCCCATTATGAATGTAGACGGGCTGCAACATGTGCTAACCAGAAAGGCTAAAACAAGCTAGGCACGCAGATTTCTGCTCCCTTGATGCCATGTGTGTGTTCCTCTCATCTCCTGCCTTATTTCAGGAAACATGACCATCTCATCCAGTACACTGAAAACACGAAAATGCAAAATTCATAGCATGCAGCTTTCAGTGTTGCCAAGCTACTTATTATTTAATATAAATAATTTAGTATAAACTTTCCTGTTTGGAAATGGTCAGAAAACTAACTTCCACACGAGCAAGACATTTATATTGGATGTTGCACAGCCAGGGAAAGTAAAGCTGAATTGTACTATGGAGTCCTGCACATGACACGTGGAAAAAATAGATATTAATAATTTGTTCCTACAACTTATTAATTTGTGGCCACATTTCATTAATTCATTCCCTCGTTAAATTAAAATTAAGAAATGAATTAGTACAACATGGCCACAATTAAAAAAAAAAAAATGAGGGAATAGCTAAATAAGTTGTAGGAACGAATTTTAAATTCATGGCCACGATATCTTTCATTTTTCCTCGCAAGTCATGTCTAAGGCTCTGTACAAATAAATTTGACTTCCTCACCTTGTCTAACAAGCACAAATTGTGTTAATATTAAATGCGAATGGCAAGAAAGCAACCATGTGACGCAACAGTACTGCAAGATGGTAGCAACGCTGCTATAAAAGCAGGATATTTTTATCTTTTTAAAGTTTACATTTGTCGTGTTTGTATAAGTGTTGAATAGACTGGAAATCCATTTAGTAATTGATGTTAACTTGACTGCTTCATTTCCACTTTAAAGTAGTTAAACTACATCAGCTTACCCTTAAAAAGGCTAAAAGCTACTAACAAAAAGTAAAATACATTCAAGCCACAATCACTGTGAAGTGCAAATACTGTTTTTACTATATAGTGACTATAGCGCTTATACCTTAAAATCAATCAATTCATAACCGAAGTTTAATTTGGCCAAGATTCAGTTACATATCAAGGTACTAGTCTTTCATAACAGAGCTGTACAGTATGTACAGTAGCTGTTTTGTCTCAAATGGCCTGTGAATCACTTAGTGCTCTCCTTAAATATCTTTGTCATTCAGCTAAATGCCTTTATCCCTCTGCTGGTGTGAGGAAAACTAGACCTTCTCCATTACTTATGAACAACTTGTTTTACTTGGTGTGAAAACACTGATGTAGGATTTGTGTAGAATTAAGCCATTGGTCTGAGCTCACGAGATGTCAGAGGGGGGAAAAGGAAATCAATATGCTGCCCATCAGCAAGGCTTAAGTGCAATGTTTAATCGTGCAGCCAGGAGAATTCAAAACACATGAGGAAGTGATGTCTGCGGTTGGCCTAGACAAAGAGTTTAAAGCTGTATATGTAAAAAAAAAAAAAAAAAAAAACTAGATAATGATATGAGTTCAGAAAAGGATTTTTGCAGCATAGTCTACTTAGTGAAATATTGTTTGACGTTTTTATGAGAAGAACAAGAACATTATATTAACTATATGGCACCAACAAAATGGACAGGGTAATCACATTTCATTACCTTATGAACGTTATATCTGATAAATATGCAAACAGTTCTCCAGGATAGGATAGCGTGAGACTCCAGAAATATGAACCTAATCTCATGCCACATTACTTTATTAGCATTTCACAGCGTTTATAAAGCCAAAAAGGTATCTGCTTTATTTTATAACTGAAAACACATTTAAAGCTCACATTGATTGTGTCTTCTGATTTTCAAGCCCTGCTGAAAAAGAAAACCGGTTTAACCCAGGCTATGATGGTTTGCTGGTCTTAGAAGGCCAACAATCGGGTTTTTATGGCTGGTCAGACTGGGAGATCAGCTGACTGACCAGATAAACCAGCTTGTAACAGTAACAATAAGGTTCATTTTTCATTTTATTACTCATTTTCTTTACTAAATGAAGTGAGGAGAAAGTAAACGTTAAAAGAAACGTTTCTACTCAAGTACTTTTTAGAAAATATTTGTTTGTTTGTGGTTTTGGTGGTAAAACACAAAAAAAACTATTCAGCACGGACACATTCAATTGATCAAAACTGACATTGAACACAATTACACAACCAATCAGGATATTACAATGATTTTCAGAAGGATCGTGTGACACTGAAGACTGAAGTAATCAATGCTGAAAACTAAGCTTTGCCATCACACAAATAAATTATATTTCAAAATACATTGAAATACAAATCAGTTATTTTAAATTGTAATAATATTTTACGGTTTTCACTGGAGTTTTTGATCAAAATAAAATGCAGCCAGTGTGAGCATAAGAGTCTTCTTTCAAAAGCATTAATAAATCTTACTGACTCCAAACTTTTTTTCAACAGTAGTATTCGTATGTCACGGTTCGCTACTGTGAGGAGCACGTATATGTTCCATATATATATAAAATCTATATGTTTGACGAGGAGTGGAATTCAAACATATAGATTTTAATCACATCCAGGGAACAAGGAAACACACGTAGCAAGGGTAGACATATACAATTCCGGACAAGGGGGAACAGAACGGGCTAGAACTCAAATAGGGCAGATAACGAGGGGCAGACAGGTGACACCTGGAACTAATAGAACTAAATGGGGACAGCAACAGGAAGGACCAAATAAGGGCAAGGAAGGCACATGGGGAGCAAAACACACACAAAACAAGGAACAGAGTCTGACAACGTATTTCTACTTCATTATTTTGATTAATAGACATATCAGACACACTGAATAAATCTGTGAGGACTGATAGAGAAAAGTAATTCATTAACTCACCTATATATCTCAATTAGAAATCAAGTCATTCTCTGGGATACAGTTATGAAATTGTAGATCAGCAGAGATGATGGATGTTATTAATTTCACTCTTATTAAGACACCACACAAAGGCAACCAGGAATTTTTCTTAGACTCCTACTGGTCAACCACTAAGTCTGAAACCTGTCCAATTAAAACAGTGGGACATTCCGTGATGTTTCAGGAAGTAGAGCAGTTGTGCTTCTAAACCAGGCGGCAGAGACTGCCCAATCAGATCCATGCAATCTGTGTCTGCTGCTTCAGACGTGCCAAACTCTAACTGAAGAAAGCCATGTGCTCTTTTATTTAATTTTGTAACCAGTGAATCTCAAAAAGAAATGTCCAAGCTTCCAACCCCCTGACCATAAAAAGCCTATTTGTCATATATGGTTTGAAAATATAGGCTTAATAGGTGTAATGTACTTTTCATTTTATTTTATTTTATCATATCTGAGGCAGAAACGTGCATTGTATGGGCCATATTCAAGAAACACCTGCAGAACTAATTTGTGTTTAAATTGTCATAAAAACACTTACATAAATTATCAATTCAACAGGACATTTACATAAGAATGGATTTCTCCCAAGCAAGTGCGCTAGCAAATAAGACTCCCCAGGATAAACAACATACATGCTTTCAAAATACCTCACGATTAGTCATAATCTCATTAGATCGAAGGCCAATAGCAGTGGAACTTGGCAGGGACCTACTAATCAGCAAGTAGCAGAGAGCGATTTTGCATCATTCTATAATTTTCAGTGTCACAATTTGCTCCCAAGAACACAGAGGCGAAATGAGAGAAATCTTTCCAATTCACTGGCTCATTGATTTCTCTCCAACTCCAAATGCCTTTTTCCTTTCTCACTGTTATTTGAGGTATCATTTTCGGACGTGTCAGAGGGTGCCGTTATTGTCTGCTTGTTGGCAATATTGAAGGTCATTTTCTGTCAGGACCATGAAATATACAGATAGACAGACACCACACACATAGAAAACACTATAAGGGCTTTCTGCTGGTCTGACTTATACTGTGGGTATAATGTTACATTATATGCTGATCAGGGATCAACGTCTTCCACCTGAATCCTCATGCACACACACTCAAAATACTGGCACATGGTTGTTTTTAAATGCTTAGTTTAGCCGAATATGAAAATTCTGTCATCATTTACTCACCCTCATTAATGGTGACTGATGTTTTCAAACTTTTTAAAAGGATGCAAAAGCACCACAAGCATCATAAACCTGGTCCATACAACTTTAGAACTTTAGACTTTATGACTTCAGAAGAATATGAGCCATTGGGACTACTTTTATGATAGTTTTATTGTGCCTTTGCATCCTTTTTTAAGCTTGAATACTTCAGTCCACATTTATTGTAAACTGAAGTGTTTCACAGACAGTCTTCAAAAAATGTCTTTTTGTGTTCCAGAGAAGAAAGTCATACAGGTTTTGAAGGACATGAGGGCGAGTAGATGATGACAGAATTGTCATTTTTGGGTTTAAACCTTTCTTTCTCACCTGTACTCCTGGTCTTTTTGTTTTTGTGCAAGGTATTTTTTCTTGGAGTTCATGGGCCAAACGTTCGATCTCATACTTGTAGTCTTCTGACTGCGACTCGTGCATGTTGAGCTCTGCTGTTAAGACCTGTGAAAGGAAAGAAAACGGTGGACAAATCTTGTTAGCACAGTCAAAATCTGTTTGGACAAGCTGTGTTTGAAACCATTAAAATATTTGATATGTGCACACCTGTTACTTTACATGTAAATTCTATATTAATGCACTTGGTTGCATCAAACTTGCCTGGCAACCATAACTGGGTCAACTGCACAAAGACCAGTACATATGACCATTTGTTGTATTTAAGCATATTTTAATAATAATAATAATAAATATATTTATCTGGTCGATTTGATTTTTTTTTTAAGAGTAAACACTGAAAAATTAGTAGGCAATTGTGGTTAATTAAACATTTTTTTAAAAACCCTTCATTTTTTTTAACGAAAAATATTTTTTTGTTTAATTCAGAGCTGAAACAGCCTACAGTTAGGTAGATTAACTATATTGCTTTGCAGACTAATTGTTTAGTGATTAACAACAGTAATTATTTTTGGTACTTTTTAATTAATTTCATTGGAATCTTTTTCATTGTATTATATATTGAACATATTACATGTTGCTTTTAATTAAAGTATCATTTTATGAAAGCAACACATTCTTACAGTGATTGCAGCATGATTAAGTGCTCCACATAATGCCTGATAATCACGGTAAAAAACTGTAACTCACAGTCTCAAGCAGCTTATTCCTTTTATATGTACTGCTTTGGTGCTTCCAACCATCTAAATATTGTAAAGCATCTAAGAGCCCATTTGTCAATTAATGTGCAATGTTTCCTAAAGCTGCGCTCGTCCTTCAGTAGGCGCCTCTTTGCTATAAATGGGTCCTAGTTGTACAGTTGTGATCTATCACTGAGGATGTGTTCGGCTTAACACGGTCACCTCATCTCTCCCTCTGAGCAAGGAATGGAGTGATTTCCTCTGTGGCATCTCATTGATCTCCGTCAATCTTTGCACATATCAGTCAAGCTCTAATTGTCATTCATCCAATGTGCTCGAAACCACCCACATAGTGCAGGTGACCCAAGAGCCCAGAGCTCAGTAATCAAAAGAACAGAGAGAAGAGAAATGCTAAAGAGAAGGAGGAAGATGGACAGAAAGTGAGAGAGGGTGGAAGTAGATAGGAAGTAATAAATGAAGAAATCTTGGATGTGCTGTGCTGCAGAGCTGGTTTTGGATTGGATGATTTGCAAAGGTTATTGCACATGACAGGCATTCAACATGTTTCTGCTCATTGAAAGATTTTTGCTTTAAATGTTTTTCTGTTTACAAAATTAAATACAAATTATTAGAAAATAAAAATATAAGATCATTTTAAAACTTCAACAATTCAATTCCAAATAAAATATTTTGATTAAATTAAAAGAAAACTTCAATAAACCAGTTCCAAATCAGTATTATTTGGCAGACTAATTGTTTAGTTATTAACAATATTAATTATTTTTGGTATTTTTTTAATTACATTTATTAGCATTTTTTTATTTGATTATTTATTGAACATTGGCATTTATTTTACAATTTGGGAAGGTTATTGCACAGATATTCCAAATGTGTCTGTACATTGAACGTTTTTTTCCTTCCATTCACAAAACTGAATAAAAATATTAAAAAATAATAATAAAAATTAATAATAATAATAATAATAATAATAATAACTTTAAAAATAAATCAATTCCAAGTCTGCCACAAATTATTATAATTATCATTTTATATTTATTTATTTATTTACTTACGTATGTATTTATTTATTTATTTACTTACGTATTTATTTTTTTATTCCAGGGGAATCAGCAACAACTGAAACATGTTTGATGGAAATTCAAATTCAGGTGGTGAATTGGGCTGAAATTTGCATTGTTTAATCAACTTTTAAACAAAAACTGCACTTTTGGCACATAACATTTAAATGAACAAAATACTTGCTATGAGCTTTTCATACAGCATATAATAATATTCAGACTACTGGGTATTTTACAAAGACACAACTCTGGAAACATCTTCCAAACAAGCATGGAGAGTCAAAAGACCGGTGTTCATTAATGTTAATTTCCTAAAGGGGGCTGGAGCGCGAGGACATGCTTCAATCAAAACAAAGAATGGGATGACTTTTCTGTTTGGTTCATTAGTAAGACTTCTGTTCTAATGTTAATTACGCTGAGCTTTGTTTATTTAAAGCTTTGCCAGTGATGCCTGCGGTGCGTAACTCATTTTAAGCTTGGCAATAAATTATCAGAAAGCCAAACCCTCTTATGCCTACCTTCGGGCCATTATTTTTAAGTTCAAGGGCGCCAGAGAGTGTTATACTCCACACTGCAGATAGTCTAATAGATCAGCTCTGAATTTGTGCCGAGCTAAGGAGTTTTGAGTCTTTAAAGTCTGTTACGTCCATTTATGTAAAGAATGGCGAATGTAACGGAGCATTTTCTACTGTCCTGACTGCTGAGGACGGTTTGCCTGGTTTTCAGATCCAGGGCCAGTTTCCTGGATCCAAATGTTAGCTGTTACATGGCAAAAACCTGACCAAAACGCAGCTTTAAGATCAATCTATATCAATGCCATATGGACATTATAAGGTCACCTAAGGCTCAGAAGAGACTCATAACTTTTTAACTGCTCTCATCTCTGTCTCTTGCCTATTTAATAGGACAGGACGAGGCAGCTTAAACCGAACCGACTCATTAAAAATGACATTAGTGGTCGCTGTCTCCAGATGGACCTGAACTCTTAATTAAGTGGTGAAGTAACTAATTATTCATTTTGTGTGATGGTGAGAGGGGGAATAAGGAGATGAAAATGATGGGAGAGGAGTGAGAGGAGGAATGATTGATGTGAGAAAAAGCCCTCAGTGATCCGGCTGACATATCGCAGAAAGAAAAAAGAAATGATTATGCTAAATAATTTAATTAAAAATTTTACTTAATATATAAATTATTTAATAATAAATTATTTATTTTGCAATACTACTTTTTATTATTATACTACTTTATTTAAGAGAAGAGAAGAGAAGAGAAGATAAGTTTTTTAGAGGACCTTCAGTTGTTTAGTCTTTTCTCGGAGTGTTTGCTGATAAACCTGTAGTTTTTCCGCTGCTTCTGGACCAGGCTGCCGAGCAAGGATGTGTTTCAGCTCAACGTAAAGTCTCTCTTTCTCCTGTAACACAAAGTAAAACAAAATCAAATTAATTTTAAGCATGCAGTATTATAAAGCACCAAATTTTATTTAATTTAATAATTGAATTGAATTTTTTATTTATTTAAATTTTTAATACAATTTTAATGAAATTTTTAATTTAATTTAATTTTAAACATGAAGTATTGTAAAGCAATTAAATTAAATTAAATTAAATTAAATTAAATTAAATTAAAAACATGAAGTATCACAAAGCAACACATTTAATTTAATGTTTTATTTCATTTAATAATTTAATTTAATTTAAACAAATAAAAATGTGAATGTAATTTCATTTAATTTAAACATATAGTCCTTAACATTAACATTTTCAGTATTGATATTTTACTTTATACAAACAGTGAAAAATCCCAGTGCTGTTATTCTAAATATCTTCAAATGGAATTGAGGAACATAACTCTACAAACTCTACTCCGATATGTTCTCTTGAAAAGACTTCAAAAGAGATATTTGTTAGTTCAGAGCATGAAATCTCTTTTACCATTAGTCGTACGATCAAAAGCAATGATGCTATTTTTCAGTGTCACATCACAGGAAAAAAGCTACAGCTGGATTCAGGGGATTGGCAGCTAATTCATTTTGTAAGCAAGGGTTAATTATCCAAGTGTGTGGAGGAAAGAGAGATGGATATCTAACACTCCATCGCAGCACTGACCATGTAATGACACACTCACACATACATATATATGGATCATCAATGTTGCTAATTAGAGAGGGAGTACTGACCAGTTTAAACTCATCAATGCTAATAAATGCAGACTGTCTGGAATCTAAAATGATCACTAACATAAAGGCTCTGAATTTTCAATGGAATATAAATAATGTGCCACAGGAGAAATCATGAATTCAGGGGGTTTAGGACGACTGAAAGAAGATCGTTCATGATCAAAAGGAGCAGCATTCAAAATGAAGACACACTCATGGCCTCAACAACCACAAAACAGTTCTTTGTCTCAAACACATTACTGCACACAGCACATATCACACACACACACACACACACATTATAGATTTATTGCAAAGCTGGAAGCTTAACACATTTTTCCTCTGAATCTCCCAGTATTTTTTTTTTTTCAATATATTTTCTGTCCTTTATCTTTTCAGCGTTTCTTCACAGCCACGGTGGCCGTCTCTTCATAATTTCATCAATGGTGAAGTAAGTGTGATAGAGAGCGAGTTAGCGAATGAATGATTTATGACTGAGAGGCATCTGGACTTTAATACACCGACTTCTATAGGATCATAAGGCCGAGATCAAACCCAGTCTCAGACTTCACCTTTCACCAACTCTGTGTCTCGCGCAAACATCTGCACTCATGGCACTTTATCAAAGAACGCATCACTTCAGCATCCGAAAACATTTTCACGGCCCTACATGGGCTGAGCTTTGATAATGCTAATGCAGTTACACGCGTCCTCGACGGAGACACAGCAACCTGTCTGTTTATCTCAGTCTCATGCTTTTTCCTGTCTGTCTTACTATATTTATTATGAATATCACACCAAGACACTGTCAACATGCATGACAAATATTTTGGGGCTTCATTTCTCAGAGGAGATGTTTTATTGGTTAGTCTTTTGTGGTGCCTCTTGAATACAGATCTTAAATGGATAGTTTCTGGTTCAATACAAGTTAAGCTCTATCGAATTACTTTTCTCTTTACTGTTGTTGATCACAGACCTTCCTATCTGGGCAAATCCGAGTGCAGTGTGTGACATTGTTGGGATTTCTTCTGAAACTCTAGAAGGGACACATGTTCAATTACTAGTATCAGTTTTTCAGGAGAAAATAACTGGGTATCCATCCTTATGTTTTTGTGCATATTTCTTTGAATATTGCTTAAAAATGTTGGATAAAATTTCCCAAATGCACATAAAAACATACATGCTTTCTTAAAATGGATTAATCGTTTATTTCGAAAGAAGATACACTAACAATCAAATGTTTGGGGAGAGCAAGTTTGTTTGTTTGTTTATTTATAACATTAACATTTCACCAAGGATGCATTAAATTGATTGAAAGCATCAGTAAAGACATTTACAAGGTTACAGAAGATTTCTATGCTTTTCATTTGAACTTCCTATTTATTAAATAATCCTGAAAAAATTTGTGTATCACCACAAAAATATAAAGCAGAACAACCATTTTCAAAATTAACAATAAGAAGAAATGTTTCTTGAGTACTACTTAGAATAATCACAATAAACAGCATATTAAAATAATTGATAAAGTATCATGTGACACTGTAGACTGGCGTAATGGCTGCAAAAAATTCAGCCTGCTATCACAGGAATAAATTATATTTTAAAAATATATTAAAACAGAAACCCTTTATTTTAAATTAGATATTGCTTAAAAATGTTGGATAAAATTTCCCAAATGCACATAAAAACATACATGCTTTCTTAAAATGGATTAATCATTTATTTCGAAAGAAGATACACTAACAATCAAATGTTTGGGGAGAGCAAGTTTGTTTGTTTGTTCGTTTATTTATAAAATTAACATTTCACCAAGGATGCATTAAATTGATTGAAAGCATCAGTAAAGACATTTACAAGGTTACAGAAGATTTCTATGCTTTTCATTTGAACTTCCTATTTATTAAATAATCCTGAAAAAATTTGTGTATCACCACAAAAATATAAAGCAGAACAACCATTTTCAAAATTAACAATAAGAAGAAATGTTTCTTGAGTACTACTTAGAATAATCACAATAAACAGCATATTAAAATAATTGATAAAGTATCATGTGACACTGTAGACTGGAGTAATGGCTGCAAAAAATTCAGCCTGCTATCACAGGAATAAATTATATTTTAAAAATATATTAAAACAGAAACCCTTTATTTTAAATTAGAATAATATTTCACAATATTGCTATTTTACTGTATATTTGAAGAAGTAAATGCAGTCTTCATACAGACCTCGGTAAAAACATATAGATCAAATGATCTACTATTGTCACAAAGCAAGGCCAGACACAACAGATAAGTGCAAAACAGGATGGTTTATTGACTGGATAAGTGGATGACTGGAATAGGTGAGTGAAAGGCAGGTGAATGTCAACACAGTGAATGGTTCCAGGGTGCTTATCTGAGTTCTGATGGAGAGGATCGTATGCCGGTTACGTTGGAGATCGTGGAGCCGTTTCCACGGAGTCGTTGGAGGATCGTGGGAGGAACAGCAGGTAATTCGTTATAGGAGATTTTGGCAGAGAGAGTCCAGAGTAGTTCGTAGGAGTGAACGGTAGACCGGACAGTGAGTGGCTGTGCTGTGTGTGTATTTGTAGTGTGGCTTGATTGGTGACAGCAGGTGCGGGTGATCAGAACTCAGGTGACTGTGATCGGGTAATTATCCTGGATGGTGACTGAAGTGACTGTGATGACTCCCTGACAACTATGAAACACTGGCAAATATACCTTCTTCCATAATAGTTAAAAATCCCTTTTGCCTACTGAATAGAAACACTCCATCCATAAATACAATACTGTGATAATAATCCATCCTCCCGGGGGAAATGACAAAGAATATCTGGCTTTTATCAAATGACCGCACCAGGGGCCCTTCATATCCTTATCTTTCCATATTCTCACTCACTTTCTTTCTCTTTCACTGCATTTCCATCTCTCTCCCACAAACTCATATTAAACAGCATGTCTACAAGTCATCCTCTAACGTAAGCATTTTTACACTTTACTTACAAAAAAAAAAAAAAAAGAGCATTTAACGAACAAAAAATACTCCAAATGTTTTTCTAA
>NW_015635022.1:420118-424683 GCF_001515625.1 Sinocyclocheilus rhinocerous
GACTGTGATCGGGTAATTATCCTGGATGGTGACTGAAGTGACTGTGATGACTCCCTGACAACTATGAAACACTGGCAAATATACCTTCTTCCATAATAGTTAAAAATCCCTTTTGCCTACTGAATAGAAACACTCCATCCATAAATACAATACTGTGATAATAATCCATCCTCCCGGGGGAAATGACAAAGAATATCTGGCTTTTATCAAATGACCGCACCAGGGGCCCTTCATATCCTTGTCTTTCCATATTCTCACTCACTTTCTTTCTCTTTCACTGCATTTCCATCTCTCTCCCACAAACTCATATTAAACAGCATGTCTACAAGTCATCCTCTAACGTAAGCATTTTTACACTTTACTTACAAAAAAAAAAAAAAAGAGGAACGAACAGGAAGTCACGTCGCTTAGCCTCATTCTGACTTCATTTCCTCTATGTCTGACTGAATAATCATTGAAGCCTATGTGACACGAAGAACACTTAAAGTAACCAGAGTAGCTCTGCTGTCCCTGTTCAGCACGATCGGTAGACAAGTGCGATTTAAAAGCAAACAGATGTTCTGTGTGTCACTCCATTCAGAGATGAAGAAGACATGCTGTGACTGACAGTGACGGGAACACGCTCAATTTTCACACCCCCGCAACAGTTTTCTCTGCCAAAGAATTCGGACGACAATTGCACGTCTACCGGCTTCCGACCTGTCTTACGACGTAGACATCATCCCTTGACAGCTATAGAAGATTTTGACAATCACAATGACGTTATTTTGCTGTTGGTGCTCATCACAAATGAGTGGAGGCAAGCCTTTGTGACTTCAAGCAGTGGGTCTCAATTGGTGGGTTAAAAACAGCACAAACAGAAAAAAATATCAATGAATGCTATAGATATCTTAAATTGTAAAGCTGGCTTTAAAGAAATTAACTTAACTAAAATCAACTTTAAAAAAGAGAACTGATTAAGTCAACATTATTTCTATGGCAATCCAGTGCAGGCCACATACTATAATATCAATAAATCTTTAAGTTGTATTTCACCCTGATTATTCCTTTAAATCTTAAGTTTATAAAAATATTTTTTTGTCCATTTTAAAGAGCTAACAAGCTAATCAAATCATGTCCCTGTGCTAATTTTATGTATCCATTAAAATACATTACAATGCGAAATGTAATTATAAAAAAAGAAAAAGACAAAAAAGGAATATTAAATGTATTACATTATTATTTTTATATATTTTAAAATGTAATTTACTCACGTGTTGCAAAGCTGAATTTTTAGCATCATTACACCAGTCTTCAGTGTCACATGATCATTCAGAAATCATTCTAATAGCTGATTTGCTGCTCAAGTATCATTTTATATTATTATCAATGTTTAAAACAGTTGTGCTGCTCATTATTTATTTATTTTTTAGATACTGCAATTTTTTGAAGTCAGGATTCTTTGATGAATAGACCGTTCAAAAGTACTAAATTCACAGAATACTGCCACCTTTGACTTTTGATCAGTGCATCCTTGCCAAACAAAAGTAGTTTCTTAAAAATATATATTACTGACCCCAAACTGTTGATTTTTAGTGTACTTCAACCTAATTAAATAAAATTTAGACACTGCCCATATGTGCAATTTCTCTGTACTTATTACACCTCCAGGTCAGCTGTCCCTGACTCTAAAAACAAAATTACATGATTCAGAAACTGGTTTGTGTGTGTGTAAGCAGCGAGAGAGTTAGGGGCTGTAGTATAGCGTTTCAAAGACAGCAGCGTTGAAGGAAGTGCTCACCCATGAGCTTTGGAAATAAGAGGTCACAACCGTTCTCTGAGTGCTGGATCTCCTGCAATACAATATTGCCTTCCTTTCTGTTTTACCCAAATTAAAACTTCAGCTTGGAAAACTCAATCTAACTCTGCAGCACCTGATGCAAACCTTTCACAGACCTTACGACTCATCTGTGATATGTTGTATATAGTGTTATATTACATTAGCTGTAGGGCATAATAAACTTTGCTGCTTGTTGCAGGTAAAATAGACCTTCCTGTCATACCTCAGTCTGTAATACGGTCAGTCACTAGGCCATATCTTGCGGCCGCCATGCATGTATAAATAGTTAACCACTAATCGCCTGTCCAGTTTTGCCTGCACGAATAGTAACTGGCATGAAATGTTCCATGCCTCTTTTATTATCGCACTGTCTCAACGCAAATAATGCAACAATTAGAGTCTGTATCTGTGTGAAAAACAGCACCTGCTCTTTGTTTGCCATAAAGTGCTACATTGTGAATACTTCAAGATCTATAATGGGTATTATATTCAAAATGGAGCCTGTCTCGCATTGTTTCTGAATCACCAGTGTCCACCACAGAAGTGCGCATTGTCTTGACTGCAATGGCTTTTTGCTGTTGTGTCCTAGACGGTGTTATATTGTAAACGCTGTCACAATTTTCACTGCAAACAGCTACAAAACAATACAACAATGCCCTGCTGTCTAATAGCTGTGGTGGGGCTGTTTTAAGGTAGCCCAAGACTCACACAGTGCTCAAGCTGATACATAGAGCTGAGCTGAGCGACTTCATAATCACACAGTGAGTTCATATCTGGAGTCCATCGGCATATTTATTGACTTTTAGATTGGAACTGAAGTTGTGAGAAATTGTATAATGCTGATTAGTTTATGCATTCTAAAAGAAGTTCATAGCTGCATCAAACAGAATTGCAAAATTAATATTAAAATGACAAATATTTCCAAACATACAGAAGCACATAGACTTTAACAGAATAATTTAAAGACTTATTTCATGTGCACTATCGTTCAGAAGTTTGGGGGTAGATTTTTTTACGTAATTATTTTATGCAGCAAGGATGAATTCAATTGATCAAAAGTGACAGTAAAGACATTTATAATGTTACAAAAGATGCCTATTTCAATTTTCTATTCATCAAGAAATCATGAAAAAATATATCACAATGTCCACAAAAAAATTTCAACATTAATAATAATAATACGAAATCTTGAGTGGCAATTTGCATGTCAGAATGATTTCTGAAGTATCATGTGACACTGAAGACTGGAATAATGATGATGAAAATTCAGCTTTACATCATAGGAATAAATTACAGTTTCAAGTATTTAAAAAAAGTTTAAATTGTAATTACAAAAAAAGAGTTTAAATTGTAATGATATTTCCCAATCTTACTGTTTTTACTGTATGTTTGATCAAATAAATGCATAAGACGAGGTGTCTTTGTGTCTCGGGAAAAAAAAGTTTATTTGGCATTTTTCTAACTTAATACAAGATTGTTTTTCCCCATTATAAAATTAAAGGTTACACTTCATTTTACAGTATGTGTACTTACCCAAGAAAGTACTGGTGGTGTAAGGTAACTACATGGGTTAAAGTTAGATTTAGGGGTAGGTTCAGGGTTAGTACCTAGTTATTACCCAGTTATTGTAATTGCTATAATAAGTACTGTACATAGCATGTACATGCGGAACAGGACTGTAAAATAAAGTGATACCAAATTATATTACCAGAAAAATACCAATTTGAGAGATATTTAACTGAAAAAAATAAAATAGCAAAATGCTGGGAGGAAAAAAAAAACAGTGTGCAACAATGCAACGGGCAAAGACATTAATCTTATTGTGTAAATATCTTTACTGTATGAAATGAAACACTGCATGTCTCTGGTACAGCCAGGGCCGGATTTACGCACAGGCATTCTAGGCACATGCCTATGTTTGCTCGTCCAGGGGGGCCCAAACACAGTGAAGAGATATATAATATTTTGTTATACTATGGGCTACAACAGTAAAAGAACCAAAACCAAAGAAGACATTGAGCAAATAAATATAACAAACAATAGGGTAAAAAAATGACAAACTATTTCCATGTCTTCCAGCTTTTTTATGTAGGCTACGGAAATCACGCTTTCTTTCTCCCAGTCTCTCTCACAAACGCACACACAGTACAGACACGCACTCGCACACACATGCGGAGACGCGAACAGAAACTTCTTGTCAGCGCTGCCCCGCGAATTTATCAGTAAAATAGTTTCGCAGCTGAAAAAATACATGACATTTCTCAGTAGCGAGGTTCATGAAGGAGTTTAACTTAAAGATTCGCTATTAGAAGACGCTGCTGCTGAACGCTGCTGAGAGACGCATAGACGCAGGTTTAGTTCAACACACGAGATTTCAGGATGTAAACATGTCAAATGTCTTGAAACAAATCATCTGAACAATGTCTTGATGTGTGGTTGTAACTCCAGGCCGTTAAAATTATTAGAGAAATAATGCACTCCCGAAGTGGTTATTATGTGGCCATGAGCCCTGGGTACAGCTAGCCTAAAAGGCCTGTCCAATAGAAATAAAGTGGGACACTATTATATCCTCCACTACTGTCAGGGTTATGGACCTGTTTTGTTGTGTTTTCAGAATCAGAATCAGAATCAGAATGAGCTTTATTGCCAGGTATTGTCAGACTCTGTTCCATGTTTTGTGTGTGTCTTGCTCCCCATGTGCCTTCCCATGCCCATATTTGGTTTGTTTCCTGTTTCTGTCCTCATT
>NW_015635022.1:424895-433785 GCF_001515625.1 Sinocyclocheilus rhinocerous
GGGCTTGCGGCAACCACATGTGACGACCCCGGGCTGGACTCCGCTTCGTCCACGGTGAAAGCTGACCCGGCGATCCACAGCGCGAACATTTGGGCGGCGTTATGCAAATCTTCCCACATCGTGACGTAGACATGTGGGGGCGTGTTAGAAGGAGCCGTTTTAGGTAGGCGTGGTTGACTCTTAACTTTTATAAAGAATATTTCTTTGGATTTGAGACTTTAGTCTTTGCAACTTTACAGATCTTCTTTTTGCACCAAGAGCTTGTAACACTCCAAAGAGAAAGGAAAATTTGAAATCGCATCATATGACCCCTTTAAGCTAAATTTGATACAGGCAGTGAAAGGAACCTTTTTAAACTGGCTGTCTGTCTGATGTAAATGGCATTTTGAAAGCCCATTTATTCATTTCCACTGCATCTGAGCTCAAGATCCGAAGTGAGAAAAAACTCTTAACACCATCAAACTGAACATCACAGTCCATATCTACCCATCTCGTAATGGTGAAAGTAAAGTGGACAACTTCACTTAGAACATTTTGTCTGTCTCTTTCAGAAAAACTGTGAACTTTTTCAACTTATTTTTTCCCCACTCAGTTCTATAAGGTTTCTGATTAGTTGCTTTGGTGCCACCATTATAGTCTTTAAACAAACAAACCCAATTAAAAATCTCAAATACAGAACCAAGAAAGCATAAAAAGTAACCCTAGTCGCACCAGCAGCACCTCTCTCCATTCATAAACTAATCAGAGATTCCAAGTGCATTTATGTAAACAAATGTTGCTCCCTCAAGAAGCTCTACTTGAGCACCTGCTACATCTGTGGAATCACATTTGTTTCTAGTCTGAGCAATGAACAGCACGGATCACTTCATTACAGTTTATGGAGGGCCCTTTGAATACTAGACCATACACAAGGACAAATAGAGGAAAAAAATCACATTTGTTTCTAGTCTGAGCAATGAACAGCACGGATCACTTCATTACAGTTTATGGAAGGCCCTTTGAATACTAGACCATACACAAGGACAAATAGAGGAAAATGACTGTGGTTCATGGTAGTTCTAGACTACAATGCAAGTAATGTGGCTAAACGTGTAAATGACAGACTCGGCTTGTTGTGTAATATTGAATTGAATGGCAGGGAGATAATGACTCTCACATACATTCAAATATGTCTCTCTCTTAGCTTACAGTACTTTAAAAATGGACTCCAGTAAAAATGACTAATTACAATGACTAATTTTAAATTTTTTCTATTTTTTTTTCTGACATGTTGGTGTTGTATCTTTCACTTTGATGCTATAAGTTGCACTGTAAATGCAGTAAATACAGCTGGATACAACAAAAACTGTGTCCATCTTCATTTCAGGCTGCAAAGCAACAAAATGTGATTATTCTAAAGAGGGTGATCCTTTTCTATAATGACTGTAGTTATCTCTAAGATTTCTTTACAAAATCAAGAAAAAAGTAAACACAGCAATGTTAGTGAAATATTATCATATATTAAATAAACTTAAATAATAATAATAAATTTAAGTCTTCTATTTTAATTTACATCTGTGATGTCAAAGCTGAATTTTCAGCACCCATTATTTCAGTCTTCACAGTCTTCATCTAAAATGCAGATTTGGTGCTGAAGAAACATTTATTATTATTATTATTATTATAAAAGTTGAAAACCGTTGTGCTGCTTAATATTTATTGTGGAAACAATGTTTTTTTTAGTATTCTTTTATGAATTAAAGAACAGTATTTATTTGCAGCCTTATATATTATAATTGTCTTTACTGTCACTTTTGATAAACATAAATGCAAAAATAAATAAATAAATACATACCTTTTGACCACAAATGTTTGAACAGTAGTGTATATAATTTTTATTTCTCTATTGTCTATCCACAGTCTGACATTTCAGCTTCAACTAATGGTATGAATCTGTGGTGGGACAACGACTGGCGAGACTGGCGAGGGGCACAAGGATTATTCCATGATTAGCACCAACTAAAGAATATTCTTACCTGTAGCAGAAGCTCCTTCTCCACAACCTCCTGAGTCTTAGCTATCAGCCTCCGCTGAAGAGAATGAATCTTCTGAATCAGTTCAAAGCTGCTTGGATCACTCGCCTACAAAGAAAGAGAAGCAAACTCAAACTGTTTTGGAAGACTATATTATTTCTACAACTGTTTCAGTAACAAGCCAATGTAAATTCATACCTCTAGTTTTCTCCAGCGGTGGACATTCAAGGGATTGCCAAGCTCATCCTCTAGAGCTCGACATCTTGTCCTCTCTTTCAGCAGCTCCCTCTGCATATGAAACACTTCATGTCTACAATCAGAACAAAGAAACACCGGTAGAGTGACTCCGACTCTGGTTTTCAGGCCGCAATAAAAGCAACAATAATCTACTAATTTATAGTCAGTCATTTAAAGTCCCCTGCATTCTGGCAGGATGCAACAGCACTTTGAAAATGAGTTTGCATGAGAGGTTCTAAAAGCCTGCACTTCACTTATTCATTTATGCACCACAACAGGCACAAACAGGGATATGCAAACAAGAGGGTGAATGGAAGCGAGAGGGAGAAACAAATCTCTTGGATCTCATATCGAGGTTATGGCTCACAACATAATCCTAGCTGACCTTTCCCTCTCTGCACCAAACAAGACACTTGTAGACATGTATGCTTTTCTGTAGACGTATGCACATACATTCTAGCATTCGCAGCTATTTTAAGGTTGGTCTATGTACATATTTGCTGAATAGTCTCATCATTTATTAGATTAGTTATGCACAAATTTGGTTTCAAGCTAGATTTTTTACATGTTTCGAAGAAAATTTGAGTGGTATTTTTCCATGAAAAATCCCAAATTGCTATGTAGTTAGAGTGTTGCAAGTGGTTGCTTATGATATTTTTGTTTCAAGATTGGTTCACCCTCTCAATGTACACATTTTTTTTTTTTTTATCATGCAAGGTAATTGTATGCCTGAGTGTTTAGAAAAGTAATGAACTTCTGCTTAGCTAGCATTACTTTAAAGGAATAGTTCATCCAAAAATTAAAATTTGCTGAATATTTATTCACGCTCAAGCCATCTAAGATGTAGTTGAGTTTATTTCTTCATCGAAACATGACATCACTTACTGACCACTGTATCCTTTGCTTTGAATGGATGCCATCAGAATGAGAATTCACAAAGATAAAACTGATAGAAACATCACAATAATCCACAAGTAATCCGCATGATTCAGTCCGTCAATTAATGTTAATTTTGAAGTGAAAAACTGCATGTTTGTACTAAACAAATTCATCATTAAGATGTTTTAAACTTCTATCTAGAGTCCTCTATCCATAGCTTTCTCAAGTGAAAAAGTCATCTTGTCTGAATCAGGAGAGAAATATTTAAAGATTTAGCACCCTTTACAAGCAAAAACAGTCCAAAGCCGTTCTAAACAAATATGTCTGTGGATTTTGATGTGAGAGGACAACAGGGGATGGACTTTTTCACTGGAGGAAGTGTTATTATGGATAATGGACTCTTCTTTTTGCCAGAAGCGATGTTTTCAAGTTAAAATGCCTTAATTTGTTTCTTAAAAACAAGCAGATTTTATCAGCTGTTTGGACTCTCATGGGGAGCGGGACTAGTGTTTCAAGTGTCTGCTGTAGCTGTAACATTTGCCTGTTACTATGTTTGATGTGTTTTCGTAATTATGGACAACTGGAGAAAATATCCCTGTGCTCTGTTGTGTTTTGTTAGATTGCACCCACCTGTTATTTTGCACAACAGCATATTCTGTATGTACACCACCCCTACAACGTAGCCACTTATGGCAAGTCTAGCTACAGCCAGTGTCTTCCTTTGACCTGCTACAGTGATTCAACTCCGCAAATAAACAAATTGAAAGCTCCATCAGCCAACCTATTAGCACGAGTGGCTTGCCAGTCTGGAAAAAGCAAATTACACCATTTCAGCCACAATAAGAAAGCCTCTTGAAATACATTGAAAATAAATAAATGGCAAAATCATCTCTAATGACATCTAAGGACACACACACACACACTTTCAAAAGTGAATGAAAGGGAGATAAAATAACACCCTGTCTACACCCGACACGACTGGCACAACACAACATAAGCACGAAAACCCATTATAATCAGTCCCTGCGTCCAAATATGCCTATTTCCATACTATATAGTAGGTGAAAAACAGTATGTGAACCGAGTAGTATTTCCAAATTCATAGTATTCATAAAACAGTAGGCAAAACGTAACCAACTACTTCCAGTGAGATTTTGAAGGGCACATCTGAATTACCTTTTACTATCTCATGAATCCTACGGGAGAGGAGTTGTGAATGGCAGTGAAGCAACGCAACTGACGCTGGTAGGTCCCGTGACAGTGAAGACATGGCGGATGTAGTACGTCCCAATTTTATTCATACTACACACAATCATACCATGTAGATAGTACCTACTATGCAATATATAATTTTGGATGAGACGAGTGATTCTGTCTACAATGGAATCCGCGTGCCTTGATGTGACAAAAAATCCCTGACTGCAAACCTTAATCTAAAAAACAGTGTTAAAAATACACTATGGTCAAAAAAGCAAACCCCCAAATAAAAAGTGGGGCCATGAAATTCCTTCTTTAAGAGGGTCTTTTAGCCCTTCTAACCTAGAAATGACAAAGAGCCATACTGTAACCAAATGAGAACTCAACCGAAATGATACGATGCACCGTTTAAACAGTATGTCCTAGAACTTTTTCTCTGAAGCAATGGAGAGAGATGGATAATGACAGTGCACAACTCATTTACCTGAGCGCAATGCAGGTTGAGTTTATGAGGATGTTAGCGATTAGCATGCTAAATTGATCAAAAAGTCCATTCCTTTGGGGGAAAAGAAAACGCTGTTACCAAAATCGTCAGTGTACTATCATTTGTCTAGAAACGCAAGTAAACTGGAGAGGTTGCAAATGTTGTGCTAAAAGACAGGGGAATTGCTTCTAAATGGCATGGATTGATTTCTCAAGACATACAAGGTCTTTTTTCGTCATTGATGATTCAGACAAAATCAATGTTGTTAGTTTTTGCTATTTTTGAGGGAGAAAAATTGGCATTAGCTCTTGTTTTGGGTTGCTTGCTATCTTTAATATTTATAACTGTCACAACGGCTCTGTTCCAAAAACCTACTGAGCTATAACTACAGAGTATATTAAGGCGCCATAGTCATGCTGTTTTAGACTGTACACGTGCTTATGCTTAACAACATGCTAATATCAAACTCTATTCTTTCCCTTTTGACGCATGGAGAGTGTAAGCTCTCTATTACAAATCAAGTGTTCATGTTTAGGTCCTAAACTGAGTCTTTAATAAGTGTCTTCCTTCATTAAAATTGATGGCAAGGCAAACAAACAAGACCTCAGGCGCTTTGATGTGAAGAAAAATCTTCTTGTACACCTGTTGCATCATTGTCAGGCAACGATATACACACACAAAACAAAACATTACATATTACAACACAACATCACGTTACGTATTACATGTACTGTACCTTGTCTGGTTTTGTTGCGCCAATGGAAATAGCTACAAACAAATCCACAACAGAAGTTTCGTTCATGAATTAATCAATGTTTTGAATGAATCAGTAAATTGAATCAATGTCTCATAACAATAGTCAATCATTTCATTCCTGGATGAATCAGCGGTATTGAATGAATCGTTTGAAAGAATGATTCAGTGACTTTATACGCCGTTTCATTTTTAAGGCTGCGCCCTATGTAGGTTGCATTAGTCGGCCACATACGTTTCGACATCTCGTTTCAGAAAAGTAACCATCACTATTATTCCTTTTGAGATCCCAACCACTAATGCACAGACAATCTGTCTGGACTGGAGCATGCATACACAGAAAAAAATTATACATATTTTATCATACATAAAGTCAATCTACTATTACAGTACTATTATTAAAACAGGAATCTACTGGAAAGCCACAATTCCCAGTGCCACATCCATTTTTATTGTCCAAACTTTTATTAGGTGAGAGAAAGTATTCTTTGATCACTTTGCTCAAAACAGGTCTAATCTGACTCTGAAACACTAGAACTTTCTTCACGTTGCATTTCGATTACTCCAAGTTTGTATCTGGGAAATCTAGCCAGCGCTTTTTCCTGGAGCTTTCATAAAATACTTTTAACGGCACTCAGTTTGATCTGTTCCTAACAAAAGCTTCTTAGCATTGTGTGCATACAAAAACATGACATTTCTACACTTTGAAAAGGATATACCACAAAAGAATAACATAAAATGTGACACAAGAGCATACAGTAATTACTGACATCAGTGCTCCAGGGAGACCATATTAATCTTAGTCATTGGTCCTTTTACTGCACCTTACACCAGACAATAGAGTCCTAAAAGGATTTCCTGTCCAGATTGGGGAAAATAAAAGCAACCTTTCCATTTGCTTGCCTTTTGCTGGCTATGGCTTTAATTTATGCATTTTAATTGTGTTTTTGGCAAAGCTTTTGTTTTTCTGCTCTCACTATTCTCTCTTCTCAATTGTGTTTTGCATAAATACATCACTGTCCACTAAAAGAAAGCAAGTCATCCATCTTTCACCATCAACAAATTAATTCCACTATGACAAATAAATATCTGATTTAGAATGGAAAAAAGAAACCCACGTGCATTTTATCCACATGTTTCTCTTAGTCGTTGTTTTAGTTTGTATTCCTTCTTTTTGCTGTTGTTTCGACTGAGGACTGCATGGAGATATGGAAGACGAGAGAAAGAGTGGGTTGGGGTATATAGATTGATTTATTCAGGAAGGCAGGGTTGATATCAGGGACTTAAACTTTAATCAGCACGCTTATAGAGTTCAGGACTCTCGCCCACACACACATTTTCCTGTGTTGCAAAACGCGGTCTTCCCAGTGAAACTACACATATTTGCAGGCAATAGCTGAAAAATGGTAAAACAAAAGGCAATGGTGTCAAGAACTGGCCTTGTTACCGTATATAGGCTGTAGCGCTTCCACATATACCACCCTAAAGCTGCCGCAAGTGATTCTTTTAAGCACCACACATAAAATGTCTCTATCACCTGACAGATATCACTGAAATAGGTGTCTTGAGATATCCCACCTATCTCTGTGACAGCCCCAGGCTCTTTAAGCAGCCAAAAACAGAATGTGAACGCAGCCTGCATGTGTAAGAATCTGAAAATGTGGAGGCGGCTCTCTGCCAACTTCAACCAATACCGTGAGTTTGGGCCGGGATTGCCTGTTTGAATAAGGTGCTTGAAGATGCAAGGTGCAAGGGAGTGTTTGGGAAACCTTTTTTAGAAGTGTTATTTTTATTTTCATTGAGGCAGTTTTAGTTCTTATTAAGATTTTGAATTAGTTTTTTGTATTTTCTAAAATTGTATTAATTTAGTTGTGTTTTTTGTCATTATAATTAGTTTTTTATGTATATATAGTTTTGATGAATGAATATTTATTTCAGTTTTAGTTAAGTACATCAAGTTAAACTTGTATATTGGAGTGTATTGGAATGTATGCAGCAAGCTGGACAATCTGCAGTTATCTGGTTTTTATTGCCAAAAAACAAAAACCTTCAGGATGATGCAAGACCCCTCTGCTTAGGGATTTATTTCGCAATGATGACTGGCTGACTGATTACTTCTTGCTTATACCATTTTTTTAACTAAAAAAAGCTGATATTTTCTATCCCTCATTAGAATCTGAGTTTTACCAGCTGCCAAGAACATGTGTAAAGACTGCATGCAAAAAAACTCTATTATCTGAGGGATTGTATCTTTAGTTTGATTGAGGAAAAGCGTGTATTATGCCTATTATGACATGTTACAAGTAAGGTAACACAGCTAGCAGTTAGACAATGGTTAAGGAACGTTTATTTAAGTCTTATGAAATATTCATGCTAATCCGAATGGAAGCGGATTGCTGGGAATTCATCTGTCAGGATGCCTAATGAGCAAGAGGAGGGGAGGAACATATGGTCCTGTTTCGTATGCTTCACCTAGTCCAACCAGAGGTGAATAAAACATGGAGTAGAATTACCACACATGGATCTCTTTAAATTGAAGTATTGTTGACAAATTGTTGTAACTTTTCATACTAATCACAGCAGGAGCACATTTTCCCTGAAGCAGGGATCGAAATATGCTAAATAATTCAATTCAATTCAATTCAAGTTTATTTGTATAGCGCTTTTCACAAATCACAAATCGTTGCAAAGCAACTTTAAAGCAAATTAAGTTTCTACAATATTTAGTGGTAGCTTATCAGTGGTGACTGTCAGTTAATGTACATATAATATAATCAAATAACAATTGTTATAACTTGTATTATTATTAATATTAATATTATTATTCAATTAATTTATGGGAACTATGGTGCCACCCTAGTGTGCAATGTAGACTAAATGTACTTTCGAGTAGTATGACAGAGTATGATGTTCCATTCTTGATCACAGTTCACATTTGCTATGATCGACACACAAAAAAAAACATTTTTCTCCTTTTTTTAATTTGTAGAAAATGACATAGTTCAATGATATACTGACCGCTAAACCACAAATGTTCACACTTAAGAGAGGAAATAGAGTAATAAAGGTAGAAAGGATGGAGGACAAGTGCTTGTGGGCACCGATGGGAGACAAAGATGGAGAAAGAGAGAAAAAAGAGAGCAGTTACAGAAATGTGCCTACAGCAGTACACATATAAAACAATGAGCTGTGATAGAGTCAAAGGCCTCTGTCTGGAAAATGTGCAGCAGTGAGCTAAAATGTCAAAGGTAAGGTCTATCTGTCGTAGCCTCTCCCTCCCTCTCTCTCTCTCTCTCTCTCTCTCTCTCTCTCTCTCTTTCTCTCTCTC
>NW_015635022.1:434059-450370 GCF_001515625.1 Sinocyclocheilus rhinocerous
CTCTCTCTCTCTCTCTCTCTCTCTCTCTCTCTCTCATTCTTTCTATTTCTGTCCTTATTTCAGAAAACCAATTATAAAATGTTCCTCTAATGCAATAAAAACAGGGGGAATGGAGAGGGAAAAAAGTTCAAGAGCAGTAGAAACGCATACACACAAACACACACTTTCATATCATTGGTCCATGCTCTTTATTGTTCATTCCACTCTGTGGTTTTAATCTTCTAATGAATATTTCAGGCAAAATGCAACAGAATTTAGTTCATTATGGCATAAATGATCATGGTCTCATTTACTGCAAAATTGATAAAGTAAAAATCAGTACCATACTGTTCATGCAACAATATGAGCACTTCTGGAGTGCTACTTTAAAACTACTTTGAAAAAAGACGTAAAATGCAACACATTGCCTCAAATGAAATTAATCATTTTTCGAACTATTTTATTTACATGAGCCATCTGAATTAACCTATGCACTAAAATGAATCTTAAGACTGAAAGGCTAATATCACTGGTCTATAATAGAGAACTGGATTGCTCATGATGTCATAAAAAGTGAACCTACCACACCTCTCAAAGGTTTATGCTTTCTAAGGTATGCATCTACAGTTGTGTTGTAATATTGTTTTTTATTCGTACAGTAGGCTACCTGCAAATGCTTCAACAATGCTTTCTTTAATAGCATGGATTTTGAAGCATTTTTTGATTCTAGTAATAAGCCATAGAATTTGAACTGTCTTGAAGAGTATGAAATAAATGTTGCTCAATCAGGAAATAAAATACATGCATCATAACTTAATCAGAGAAATAATGCTGACTGCATATGGATGTACAGACATGAAGCTTATATCCAAGATGACGCATGGCAGACTTCTAATTTCAATACAATAGTGCAATATAGTAAAAAAGAGGCTTGTATTTATTGTTTATTCAAATCAGTTGCTGTCACTAATACCAGATGTTCATGGTTTTCCTGCATTATTATGTACATGAAGACATGTATTTGTGTTTGGTCAATTACCTGTGTCGTCAGTACGCAGCAGACAAACACCATCTTAACGATTTGAATATGTCGCTTATCCTGCCCAAAAAGACCATAAACATTATAGATAGCATCTGTAAGTAACAATTAATTTAAATAAATACTGCATATGCTAAAAACTAATCCTGTGCAACTGATAAGCTAATAATATGCAACTAATAATATGGGGGCCAAGGTTTTGGCTGTCAGTCAGTGATGCTTTCTGTGAGTAGGGAATAGCAATATGGCCGCTCAAACACTTCTGGTGGCTTCACCGCCTGATGGCAATTTAGAATTATGTGAGTAATCCAGTCATTTATAGATCAGTGGCTAATATACATGCTTCCAATCACCACTGCATTTATGCACACAATGGACATTCAAAACAAACACAATGTAAAGCTTTGAATGCACTTTTCACAATTTGTTAATCACAGTAGCCGCAATCTCTATTATTTATTCTAGCAATTGTGCAGCCCTATAGTTCAACCTTTTTTTTAAACTTCATTGGAAGGTCACAACCCTTATCAAAAGAATGCACATGTGAATCTCTCATTTGTAATTTATCTCTCTTATAGCAGATTTAAATGCCTTATGATGATACAGGATGACCTTGTGTGAAAAGTCTGAGCATGTATCTATGTATGATTTAAAATGGCATACATTATCATTATGCCCATGAGCCTTGATTGCAATCTCTTTTGAGAAGTAGAGTTCATTCGACTGTCATTATTAAGAATATGGTTGCATTTACATTCCAATCATTCTCTGTCTCTGTTGAGTGGATGTTGGGAGGAGTTTCCTGAGCGCATCTGAATGCAGTTCTTATGGACCGGATGAGTTTTTGACCAACTTTATACAGCTTTATTTTTGGTTGTATATAGCACAATTTAATTGCTAAATTGCACAGAGGCAGATAACTATTTGTGACTGAATCACAAGCTTGTTGGCAAGAGTTCAGGGGCCCATGAGTTGACAAACTAACACAGCGATGTCAAGTCAATATCCCTGTAGCACCTTCCACTTCAGTAGGTGACAAAAACAGTGCAGCAACTCTCCTTAGGTCACTGTACAGAAATAGATGAACTCCCATCTGGATTTGTTAGGATCTTTTTGGAGCATCACTGATGCAAACTATTCTGAAATGTTTCAAGAATCTTTTCCTATGAGATTCCTGAATATCCCTCAATGAAGTGAGATCCATTCCTTTGAGATTCCAGGAAGTTTGTTCAAAAGTTTGGGGCCAATAAGATTGATTGATTAATTGATTGATTTATTGATTGATTGATTGATTGATTGATTGATTGATTGATTGATTGATTGATTGGTTGGTTGGTTGGTTGATTGATTGATTGATTGATTGATTTAAAAAATGAATACTTTATTCAGCAAGGATGCAGTAAACTGATCAAAAGAGAACGTAATGAATATTCCACAAAAATATGAAGCATCACAACTTTTTTCAACATGGATGATAATTAGTAATTAGTAAATCTTAAGCACCAAATCGGCATAGTAAAATGATTTCAAAAAGATCATGTGAGACTGAAGGAGTAATTGTTGCTGAAAGTTCAGCTTTACAGTCACAGGAAATGGTTGCATTTTAAAATAAGTTATAATAGAAAACATTATTTAAAACTGTATAATTAATATTACCCAATATTACTGTTTTACTGTCATTTTAATTATTATATTTTTTTTATTTATTTATTTGTTTGTTAATAAATGCAGCCATGTTGAGCAAGAGACTTCTCCTAAAAACATTAAAAATCTTACTGACCCCAAATTTTTTAATGGTAGAAGCAATAGCTCATTGCATTATTTACTCATTCTCTTCCTTTCTGTGGATCACAAAAGTAGATTTTTAAACAGTTCTTGGTATACAATAACAATAGAAAGCATGTCCATCAAGCTTCAAAGCAGACCAAAAATAAGAGATACCATAACCATAAACGATTCTGGTAACACTTTAGATTTGGGAACACATATTTACTATTAACTAAGAGTTTTCCCTCAATAAACTTGTAAATTGCTGCTTATTAATAGTTAATAAGGTCGTTGTAAAGTTTAGGATTAAGGGATCTAGAAGGTCATGGAGAATAAGGAATTAATATTTGCTTTATCTACTAATAAACAGCCAATATGCTAGTAATATGCATGCTAATAAGATTCTCATATTCACTAGAAATGTGAAAGCAACCATTCCTTTTTAATGGATCTACAGTATTGAGCAAAGTTGGTCCTGCCTCATCAGGTGTACTAAAAAAACATACTGAAAGCATTTCATAGGAGCCAATCACACAAAATGTGCGAATGCATTCCATATGCATCATTTATGTAGCATTTATGCCACGAGTACCCTGTTTTTAAGATGATGTGTCAAGGTAAAAAGAGTTTTAAAAAATGGTACAAAGAAGAAGAAACAATAAATAAGAATAAATAAAAACACCTTCTGTTCAGTTCTGTTGTGCTCAAACTGCTCTAATGCAAGAACACATCCTACGGAAGCAGTTTTTTTTTTTTTGTATTTGTGTTGCATTCCTCATTTGTAAGTCACTTTGGATGAATGTATAAATGTAAACATTGAAGGATGTTAGTTCCTCATGAGACTTTCCTTTCATGGACTTCTCCCAGAAACCCTTAAGCCTAAAGGAAATATTGCTTCACACCCAGGCACTGATATGCTACAGTCAGTGTCTTTGAGGGAACTATACTGCACTGATGACAGTAATAATGACTAAAATTTGCCACCTGTTTACCATAGAGGCTTGTATATCAGCAGAGATCTTGGCATCCAAGCTCGGCATCAAGTCAACCCATCTGGCACAACGGCTGCTGACTAGTCTCCCTGAAACCTTACCGCTAGCTCACTGATTCTCACATATGTTTCAGAGTATAGGAAGGACAATGACACGTGTATGTTTTCCGTTAAAGAGATACAGGGACATGGATGATTTGAAGAGAGATGTGACTGCTCACGTTTTAGCAGATAAATGCTTTTTGAAGCAAAAATGCTCTCTAAATTGAGAATGCCAATCCAACTGCAGCCGACTAGAGAGTAGCAAATTTTAGTTCATGGAAGTGACATAAATTAAAGTCTATGGGTTAATAAAAAAAGAACAAGCTCATTAGTTTTCACAGAACAACACACATTAGTTACATTCTTGAATGAATCAGCCATTTGATCTAATCATTTGAGTGAATGGACCAACAAGTCACTCGTAAAGACAGCTGCTTGTTTTGTTCTGAAATGAATCGAAGATTTCAATGAATCATTTGAATGAATCAAAAAGTCACTTATTGTTCTTCAGTAAATCAGAGTTGTGAACAGATCATTTGAGTGAATGATTCAATGACTCACTCATAAAGACATTTGCTGCATTCGGAACCACATACTAGTATGCTACTCTTACTATTTGTTACCCTGGACCACAAAACCAGTCATAAGGGTAGATTTTTCGAAATTGAGATTTAGACATCATCTGAAAGCTGAATAAATAAGCTTTCCGTTGATGTATGGTTTGTTAGGATAGGACAATATTTGGCCGAGATACAACTATTTGAAAATCTGGAATCTGAGGGTGCAAAAAAATCTAAATATTGAGAAAATCATCTTTAAAGTTGTTCAAATGAAGTTCTTAGCAATGCATATTACTAATCAAAAATGAAGTTTTCATATATTTACAGTAGGAAATGTACAAAATATCTTCATGGAACATGATCTTCACTTAATATCCTAATGATTTTTGGCATAAAAGAAAAATCTATAATTTTGACCCATACAATGTATTTTTGGCTATTGCTACAAATATTCCCCAGCGACTTAAGACTGGTTTTGTGGTCCAGGGTCACATTTTATCTTTCTGTGGTAGAAATCGTAAGAGTAGTAGGTTAGAACATGGTTTGGAATTTAGCAAGTGTTTTATTCACGAACTAGAGCTGTGAACGAACCATTAGAGTGAATGATTCAAAGACTCACTCATAAAGCCAGTCGCTTGTCTTCTTCTGGAGTTATTTAGTGTTGTGAATGAATCATTCAAGTGAATTATTCAATGACTAGCTCATAAAGACAGGTTAAATTTAGAACTGCATATTCTGTCAAATAGTTATACGGCAGAAACAGTAAGAGTAGTATGTGATTCTGAATTCAGCTGTAGTCACTTATTTCTGTCATGAATGAATCAGAGCTGTGAAAAAATTATTTCAGTCATTTTGTTCTTGAATAAACGATTCAACAATTCAATGACTTGCTCCTAAACACAGTTTTGTTGTTCCTGAATCAGTGTTTTTGAATAAATCAGCCACTTGTTTTCACTTCTTTTTAAACGTTTGAATGTATATAGAGATTTTTGCTCATTTAAGTGGTTGATAAAGATCTCTGAAATGTAACAAAAAAAGAAGAAGAAACTTTCTTTCTGTGGCTGTTTCTCTGGAGAAAACCTTTGGTTAAATGAATTAAATAATTTTGGGCCGATGGAAATTTCAGTACATAATTCAGACTCTGACTCACTGAATATTTAGTGATTTTGCATTGGCTTGAGAGATGGAGGAGAATGTGAGGTCATCACCACCCCTCGTGTTACTAAAATAACCAACAGAGGGTTAGTAAAACCCATATAGATCTGGTTTGACTTTAGTTGTGAGACCTGCCAGTGTTTTCAAGCATTCCCTCATTTTCCACAGCACGCTGTTGTCACCTCCTTTTCACTCAGCGAAGAACTCCATTAAAAGTTATTTTTATCACACGTCTTTTGTGGCCGAAAAAAGTGACTGTTATTGGGAGTGGTGAATTACAGCTTTTGAAAACATCAATAAACATCTGGCGAGGGGTCAATAATACTGACGAGCATTATCTGACAAGCACTCAATTAGCTCCGTCTCTTTGTGCTGTATGTACCTGTGATTGAGGAACAATCATTATGTCATTATACCTCTAAAGAGTACATGAGAGTTGCAGAAAAGTGATCAAACAACTGCTTCCATGATGCTTTAGAGCAATAGATGTTAAAAAAAAGAAACTAATAGGTGTATATAAGTATGACGGTGAATCATAAAGTGGTTCAAAAGTGATTCACTTACACAACATTAAGCCAGATTACTTTCATAACACCAGCATATTACAGTCCACATGAACCGTAAACAGCTTTCACACCAACCAAGCGAATCGACCTCTGACGTCAAGCATGCTTTAGTGTGAAACAGCCCTAACCTTACTCTTAGTGTGCAAAGTCAAACCGAAACACTTCCATATGCGGACAGATGCGGACATACTGCAGCAACTACACCCCCGTGTGTTACCTGAGGTCCTCCACATTAGAGACGGTCTTGTTGAGGATGTTCTTTTCTCGTCTTTGCTTCTTGATCTCTAGCTTCAGGAGTCTGACATCCTCCAATCTTTCATTGTACTGAATATCACCCTTGTTCATGATGGACTGCTGGATTTTGATCTTTTCGTACAGTAATGCCAGTGCCTCGTTTCTCTTCATCAACTGCATCCCCAGGAGGTCACGCTCATTTCTCGCCTTGTAAATGAACACATAAACATATGTGCAATCAATACACAAATGTAGATAAAAGACAACATACTAAAAAAATATATATCAGTAGTCAATGCAAAAAACAGTGATATTAGCTAAGAAATACATTCCTTTTATTTTATACCAGCTTGGTACTGAATTTCTGGTACTTTTAACACCTCTTCAAGCATCTGTGAGAAAACCATCAGAAGTACTTTCACTTCTGACTAAGGTGAGACGATATATAATAATAATAAAAAGCAGGCCTATGAAGGACCGTACAAGCATTAATTCATTCTGTTGCTCTCACACACTTATATACTCTTTTCACATACAAATATTTCTATTCTCACACACTTACGTTCTCCTTTCACATACATACATTTTTGCTCTCATAGTCACATATTTTAGTGCACACATTCATACATTTTCCTCTTATATTCATAGGTATTTACACACACATTTATACATTTTGCTCTTATGCAAATGTATTCAAAGTATACATTTAATATTATAAATAACAAAATTAAAAATTAAAATAATTTAATATTATACAAATAAAATTAAAATTAAAAAATTAAAAAACTGTACTTGAAAAGAAAACAGGATGACTTTGAATAGCATAATTGTATTGTTATGTTAGGATGAGCTGAGCAAGTATTCCATATGTATTTCCTGGTTTGAGAGTGAGTTCCTGTTTAAAGAGGAAGTAATGGATACCAAAAAAAAAGAAAAAAAGATGAGACATGCATGCATATGAGTGTGAAGTATATATACATGTGAAAGTGACAATATATGTATGTGAGTTATAATGTAGGTATGTAAGAATAAAGAATGCATAAGTGCATGAAAGTCAGAATGCATGTATGTGCTGAAAAGTAAAGTTCATATATATGTAAGCAGAAACATATGTATGTGAAACAAGAATGTATGTGTGTGAGAGTAAATATATGAATATCAAAGGACAATGTATGTGTGTGAGAGTAGAAATATAAGTATGCAAAAGGAGAAAGTAAGTGTCTGAGAGCGCCAGAATTAATTATGACTTGTACGGCCCCTCATACAGGCCAGTGTTTTCTGCAAAGATCTGATGACTCAGCAATGCTGGTCTTTTCAGGATAATAGCAAAAAACTTCATGCAATTTGACAAATGTTGTGAAGGTTTGGTAAAATGTCTTATAAAGAAGTTTTAGGGTCTTTTACTTAGAGGTGTTACTTCAATGGATTTCAATAAAACGTCGGGGGGGAAAAACTGGAAGGCCATATACAATATATTTGTGTGTGTGTGTGTGTGTGTGTTACTCTACACACCATATATACTAAAAGGATGCTATGTAAAATGGTAAATTGACATTCTTTCTGAACTTTCACTAAACTACACCGTATGCACAAAATTCTGCAATGCAGAAATGTACAGCTATATGTGTATTGTATGGTATGTGCATGGTAGTTGTTGCATGACAGACAGTATACAATATGGTTTGGAGAGCTCAGGGATGTACAGACGATGAAGCTTTATTAATGTGCATGGATAGCCAGAAGAGTGTGGAAGCTGGTGTCAGCAGAGGCAATTTGGACAGAATGCCCTTTGAATGGGTTAACCTTTACCAAAGAACCAATGTCAGCAATGTACAGCAGCAGATATTAACATTACATTCACTTTATGAACTCTGATAGTGACCCAACTGACTTATCAAAGATACTGTAAAATATCCTGTTACTGAATGTGTTAAAAATGTAGTTATGCAGCTTTTTCCATAAAAACTCATATTCAAGCCTACATTTAAAGCTATATACACATCTAAATTTAATTTAGCTAAAAGACAAACAAGGATATCCGAGAAAAGTCATCTTTCTACTAATATTGGTTTCATACATTTATGAAAGGTTATAAACAATTATGATTTACTTTCTCTTTAAATGTAAAAAGTAATAGCATATTTTCTCTATGCCTTGAGTCTATGTGAGTGTATATATTTTAATCAAATAAGTGAAAAAATACACAATATTAAACACATTTTCTAGGTAAACACTATTTAGTACAAATATTATAATTTTTAAATCTTGAATACCATGATGCTTTAATGGGGTTGTTGACTGAATGTATTTATCAGAAACCTGAATTAATATTGTCATGTCATGAAAAGGCAAACTTTAAAAACACTTCTGACTTTGATACACAAAGATAACGTCAACATTTTCTAAAATATTATTTATATAAAACAAAACAACTTCACTACTTTCTTAAAAGATATATTAATAAAAGATTATGGCAAAATTCTATATATTTTTTTAAAGGAATTTTAGCTTTTAATGAAGCTTTTTTCCTTAAAAACATTCTCCAGACATCACCTAGACATTTTAGACCTTAAGCCTCCCCAAAGAATATAAAACAAAACTTTAAATGAGTAACTGAAAATATGTTCATCATAAGATGCATATTCAGGTTGCTGTCTGTATAAATATATATATTTTGAAACATTTAGCGCTATATATATATATAGCGCTATATGTTTCAAAATGCCAAGACCAATTTAGGCCTCCCCAGTGACTCAATTTCCTTTTGCTATTTTAAAGAGAGGTTGACCCTGTTCCCGCTGGACTTCCTCAGAAGTGAGATTCCAGATCTAATGACTTTTGAGTGAACCTAGATTACTGTCTCTTTCATAGTTAGCGGAAACAGCCTATTGAAGAAGGAACACAAGGAAATGCAGACACTCCCTGAAACCTTTCACCTGTCTGTACCTGATCAAGCTCATTTTTCTGCCGGATCCTCTCAGCATCAGCCTCTGCTATGATCTTCAGCAGCTCACGTTCTTCTGCCTCCTGTTTCTCAATGAACTACTTCGTCTCCTGAGCCTGTTGCCTCATCTTCTGTAGCTCAGCCTGTAGGAACAGGACAATCAATGCAAAAGAGAACAGAAAAAAATTTAAAACATAACTGAGAAATTATCTCTCTATAGGGTTTGTGAGTTAGTGAAATGCTGGAAGACTTTCCAAATGTATAAAAGCGATAAAATTTTAGAAAGGAACATTTAAGGGAGAGATGAAAAAAAAAAGAATTAGGCTGATTCAAATTATTAATAATACTGCCATTGTGTGAATAATATGTAATCATGTTATCTATAAACAAAGTAATCTGATTATCAGCATTTTAAAATGTATTATAACCTAATTACAGGTACTTCATTTTTTTAATCTGATTATGTTATCCAGATTACATGTAATCACTTAATACCCAGCACTGTATAAAGTGATTACATGTATTAAATGATCTACATTGTATTGTAAATTCTATATATCAGATTTTTTTTATGTATATATTCTCTCCTCTCAAGATTCAAGATTAAAATGCACTTTATAAACATGATAAACTGGTTTACGTTGACAAAGCATTAGTAAACATTACACATACATGCACAATAGATGCTCTTTATAGTGGTTTGCATAAGGAGGATGGAATATGTTGCTGATTTATGTGTAGTGCGTGAGGTTCAAAAGTGCAGTTGTGTTTCCATCTCATTTTATGTGCAGCAGGAGCACAGCGTGTGCTCCTTCAGCAGCGAGGACTGTCTGCGTCTGTCTTTCTTTGTGTCTATAGGCTATGTTTGCTGAGTCTGTAAACAGTCAGGAGTTTGGGTTCAGGGTTGGCCATGGTAGTCAGGTATTATTTTATGGTGTATTATTCTATTACAATTTCCCTCCTTTTGTTGTAATATCCGCCTGGAGTACAAAAGAAAACCTGAAATAAAAATGGACTCTAATTACTCTCCTATAAATGTCCCCGGTTTCATCATGTGCAATTCATCAGCGCATAATATTCTAAAGAAAATAACGTTTGTTAGTCATTCATCAAAATGTAATAATTTTCACTGCCACTTTAAAAAAGCTTTTTTTTGCTGATGTAACCAAGGCAGAATGGGGATGATAACTTTAACTAGTAATAACAAATCCTTCACTTTTCAAACCCCACCCTGCATTTTTTTTTTTCAGATGAATACACAATATTAACAAATTGCATCAGCTTTAAGTAGTTTTTCTTCTGTTTCATGATAATCTAATTTGGCTTAATTTTATTTTATTTATTTTTTTGCTCTGACTCGTGAGTACAAGGTTATTTTAAGGCCAATTCACACGTCCCCGACAGACGGCAACAGAAATGTTCGTTAGGTTTTGTCTGATCAGTGTGTTACCATGTTGCCATTGGTCGGTGCTTATTTTTGCCACATGTTGAATTGTTGTTTGTCGGGTCTTGGAATGTCTGAGAAGTGACTTACTGTACTCGGTCAGTTCTCGGCATTGGTCTGCATCTGTCAGTGCAACGTGAATTGGCCTTTAGAGGTCACAGCCAAAATTTTGTTCTGCAGGTATTATCTGGTGTTTTATGCTGCATTTTTGCAGAATTCTGCCTGCAAAATCTATTGGATTTTTGTCTCATTCAAGGCTGGAATACACTACACGACATGCCCAGATTGTCCACCAATTTACGGTCTGAAGAAGTTGACGCTATTTGCTGAAAGTCAAAGCCAGTCTGCAGATTTGAGCTGACAGATTTCATAGAAAATCGCGTAGTGTATGATGGTCACAGACACGAAAAACACATTATTTTTCACATATTTTACATTATTACAACACCTCTCTCCCCAGTCTGGCATGAACGGCTCGAATAGTTCCTGTATCAAATGAAAGCCCGCCTTCTGAAATACGAAATGTGCTGTGATTGGTTAGCTGGGCCAATGTGTGTTGTGATTTGGCACCACTCGGCGCCTGGTCGGGAAATGTCATGCCCGTTGCCATAGAGCTTCAGTGTAAATATTGCGTCAATATCAAATCAATTTGAGCACGATTTAAACCCGGATGATTGTAACCACTTGGGAAACCACGTCTGCCTTGGGAAAGCTAGCGTGTCTCCAACATAGTGATAACACTCGTTGCCTTCTCTAGTGCAGCTCAACCAGGTCTCGTCCCATTCGTCGATATTTGTGATATCACAAATCCCGGAAAATATGCGTTGTAGTCCAAACGAGTCATTCGTTAGTTTTACCCCTGTGACTATTAGAAAGTGTATGATGCCCAGTGTTTTAAAATCTGTTCAGATTTTAAAAGTCGTCTAGTGTATTCCAGCCTTTAGTAAATTCTAAAAATTCTAAAACTCAAAGTAAATTAATTTAATCGGTTAATTAAAATGAATCCATTAATTTAGTCAGATTCTGATTGGGATGTCAGATTTGATATTCCATTTGTAGGCAAACAAGGCTCTTGTGTCTTGTCCCTCAAGTAATTCATTGCCTGATATTTCAATGTTCAATAGTGTATTTTTTTGCACGGGTTGACAGTAAAACAGCATTTCAGAAGTCAATACCAGTGAAACAAACATTTTAATACCACAGACAAAGCAACTGAACACATGTATATCTTAATAAAGAACTTATTAATATTATTTTTTTATATATATATCAGTAATTATTTAGTAATTTGTCTATATTAGTAATTAATCTATATATATTATATCTATATACCTGCATATCTAATCTATATATTAGTATTTTTATGATATATTCTTAATCTCACTTTTGCAAACAAGACAAGACAAGACAAGATAAGGTGATGAGATGAGATGAGATGAGATGAGATAAGATAAGATCTCTCTAATAATCAAGTAGTCATATTATTTGCACTGCATGAATCATAGCTTAATTCATTAATATAGATTGAATACTGTCTGACTTTGAGAAGCAGGAGGCTTGTCATTTAAATTAACTTTACAGCTATTTCGTTTAGGCTTAACTATGTGTTCATGTTTGGTTTTAAAGGGCTTATTAAAATGACTAAATTAATCCATCCAGGAGCAATGGGGGGGGTTCTCCTTTTTTATGCAATGTTGTTTAATGAATATTAATGACATAATAGATGCTGACAGATCCATTAGGCAGATCCTAAATTGTGACATCAGATTTTTTTTGCCTTACCTATTCATAGAGACATAATAATGTCTTTAACCTAATAACATGCCACGACAGACATTTTGACAAAAAAGTCATGATGTATGTCTGTCAGAAGTTGTGCAAGAGGTCGAAACGCTGCAGTAATTTCCCCTTGGTGGGAGACAGTAGTACTTCATCGAGACATTTGACTTCAAAATCCATCTCTGTCTCTCGTCCCTCTTTGACACTTTTTTGGTCGCCTGCGGCAGACGCAGTGGGGTAAACATATAGGTCTGCTAGAAAACAGACAAAAAAGTGGATGGGAAGGACAAAAAGAGACAGAGGGAAGACAGGTGTGAGTGCTTTACACTTCAGTCTTAACCTTTATCCTCTAAGAGAGAAAGACTCACACTGTAGGAGCAGCAGGCGGGTTGTCTTACAGACCAAAGATCCTGTATTCAGCACCCAGCACAGGTGCATGTCCCAAACACTAGGCCCATGCTGACATGTACGGTAAGTGACACATGCTGAAAGTTGTTTTTATAATTAAATTATTGTATATCTGTCTCTTATGAGATTACCTATACATACAATATCATTCAAAAGTTTGGAGTTGGTAAGTTTTTGATTTTTTGGTTGTTTGTTTTTTTTTCTTAATGTTTTTGTAAGAAGTCTCTTCAGGCTCACCAATGCTGCAATTATTTGGTTAAAAATACAGTAAAATCTGATATATTGCGAAATATTATTAACATTTTAAATAACTGTTTTCTATTTTAATATATTTTAAAATGTAATTTATTCCTGTGATGGAAAAGCTGAATTTTCAGTGGTTATTACCTTCAGAAATCTTTCTAATATCTCTTCGTATTATTATCAATGTGCTAGTTAATTTTTTTTTTATAGGAATCTTTTGTATTATAAACGTCTTTACTGTCACTTTTGATCAATTTAATCTTTGCTGAGTAAAAGCATGTCTTTCAAAAAGAGCAGCTGAGCAGCTCTGTCATCGGAAATCACCCTTAACAGATGAAAGGACAGTACGATAAAGATATCGCTTTCCTCAGCGGACATTCAGACTAATGTTTTATTGTGAATATGAGATTGAGCTGAAGAATGAATGCTGTATCAGATGCAGGTAATCACACTCGCTCAGTCAATCTCTCTCTCATAATACTCTACATATAATACAGAGAACTTTTAGTCTAATACAGTGATACAATAAGCTTTCAATGAAACAATTCAACATTCCTTCGTTACTAGTTCTAAAGTGACTTTTTTGAATTAGTAACGGAGGATTGGCGTCAGCTGTTAAACTGTCAAACTGAGATTTGAATCTGTGGCGGAAGCAAGCAGTTCTGCACAAAAGGGTTTTTATAGACACTCCGTTGTTGTTTTTCTTATATATTTACACACTCGTGCCGTTGAACTGTTGCATAAACGCAATATCACACTCGTAGACATGAGATATGGCTGTATATCGGCACGCTGTAATTACCTACGGCTGAATCACAGCAGTGCCGATATACAGCCATATCTCACGTCTATGAGTGTGATATTGCTCATATATGACCAGGCAGATAGAGTGGTAAAAAAACAATAGTAATAAATAATATATACAAATAATATTAATAATACTAATATAAATTATATAAATATACTAATATTCATGAAAATAAACCATCATTAAAAAGATTATTTATAACACCATTAAGGTTCTAAATAGCACTTTCAAAGCATGGTTCTTTATGGAACCCTATAAAAATGGTTCTATTTAGCACCAAAAAGGGTTCTGCTATTGTTACAAGCTGAAGAACCCTTTTCTGGTACTGTTAGAACCATTTTTGTTAAGAGTGTACTGTGAGTGCTATCTACACACATTAGTGACACTGTTTTTCCTTTTTTTCTTTTCCTTCCTTAACCCCTTTGCTGTCACCCCCCATTTTCGGCATGGAGACACAAATGACATACCCAAAATAAAAAGGTTGCTGCTCATGAGTCTTTCTGACTAGATACATAATCAACATATGTTCACAAAGCTGACACTTCAGATTTTACTGTTCAAGAATCAGAATTATATAAGCTCAAACATAAAAACAAAAATACAAATATTAAAAACATATTTTTTAAATGTATAAAAAATTGTTATGTTGCTGTGGTATATGATTTTAGACACACAATGAAGCTAAAACCACAAGTCTACTAATGCTTCATTAGAAATTTCAGGACATAATCTCTAAAACTGTGAATTTTATGAAATATTTTCTAAGACCATGGCATGTGTGTTTTTAGAGAAGGCTAATAAAAGGCTAATAAAAAAATGTATGGCCCCCTGTAAGCTCTCCTGCGTGCTGTAGCCTCATGTCTGGCTCGGCAAACTGCCCCATTCATGATGCTATTGTTCTCCCTCGAACCTTTCACACCTCCGCCAGGTATGAGACATTATCCTCATTATTCCTTTATCATTATTCTTTTGTTTTATTCAGCCATTAGTAGCCTTTATTCTGGCATTACAAGGTTTACCAAGCCACATCGCTTCAATCCCAGTATACATTTACCCACCTATTATCAAAAGTATTTCTAAAATAATACAATGTGGATGCTGACCAGAGATTGATCAGTTCAAGAAGAGGTGGTGATTCTAACAAAAGACTGTTACAATGTGAAGCTAAGTGGATCTATTATATGGACTGTGTATATCCGAAGGGATTAAATGAAGAACTTCAATTGTCTTGTTTTTTATGAATAGTACTTTTGTTAACTCCAACAGACAACCATTGTTCTCTAATTTGATGTAAATTATCCATTGCTCTACATATACACACATTGTGGCCTTTTTTTTTTTTTCTCTCTGTGTGTGTCCTGATTGATCATGTGATCTCTTTAATTATCATGTGATTCCTTAAATTAAGATGGCTTCTAGTTCTAACACTGTTAGCTTGGCATTGAAAATGGTCAACATGTGACTGAAACGTTTGCCTTGTTTCATTCAGTAAATTGCTTAGATTGTTCTCATCTCGCTTGTGATGCTTTGATGTTTGAGTGTGCGGACTTTTTTTGGTCTACGCACCTCAGTTGGATTTTTTTTTGAAGGCGCGGTGAGTCTCTGGCTGCTTCTCTAAAATAATACAACAAAACATTTTCTTACGACCTTACGTCAATTATTATGACAAAATACATCATGAAGAAGAGCTGCACCTGTTCTGCAGCTGCATTAGAGCTAACATTAGCATCAAGCTACATAAGACAATTTATGAGATTATTAGTACACTTTTACTCAAAACTCACTTTAAACCACCATCGAGTGTTTGTAATAACCTCCTTTTGCGATCACGTGTGGAATTTGGTCGTTTACTGTTGTTAAAATATGCTATTTATAGCCTTTTATATCGCTGATATCGCTGCCATTTCAGATGTACACATTATTATTGATGACGTCCAAAGCCTCGCTTGGCCTGACTAGTTTGACTAGTTCTTCGTATCTTGTAAATTATTTTTTACTCAGTGTGTGAACAGATTTAATGTTTTCCACTCGTCCCATCAATGGACTTTCTATCTTGAAATATTAAAATTCATTAAATTGCCATTTTATTCTAAAAACATAATAATATAGTAAAATATATAATTGGCAAATTATATATATGTCCACTTTGAACACTGTTAGCAGACAAATTAAATAAATGTGCTTTCAGAGACTTCACAAGGCGTTGTTTTCTTCGGGAGCATTGATGAAGGGGCTCTGACAGCATAATAAATGGACAACAGTGTGCATATAAGATGACAAGACCTTTGACTCCATCTAAAATCTGCCTTGTTAACACTGAACCGCGAACCGTGAACTGCGCGAGGTAATTTT
>NW_015635022.1:450924-476030 GCF_001515625.1 Sinocyclocheilus rhinocerous
TTGATCATGTGATCTCTTTAATTATCATGTGATTCCTTAAATTAAGATGGCTTCTAGTTCTAACACTGTTAGCTTGGCATTGAAAATGGTCAACATGTGACCGAAACGTTTGCCTTGTTTCATTCAGTAAATTGCTTATATTGTTCTCATCTCGCTTGTGATGCTTTGATGTTTGAGTGTGCGGACTTTTTTTGGTCTACGCACCTCAGTTGGATTTTTTTTTGAAGGCGCGGTGAGTCTCTGGCTGCTTCTCTAAAATAATACAACAAAACATTTTCTTACGACCTTACGTCAATTATTATGACAAAATACATCATGAAGAAGAGCTGCACCTGTTCTGCAGCTGCATTAGAGCTAACATTAGCATCAAGCTACATAAGACAATTTATGAGATTATTAGTACACTTTTACTCAAAACTCACTTTAAACCACCATCGAGTGTTTGTAATAACCTCCTTTTGCGATCACGTGTGGAATTTGGTCGTTTACTGTTGTTAAAATATGCTATTTATAGCCTTTTATATCGCTGCACAAATTAGCATTTCAGATGTACACATTATTATTGATGACGTCCAAAGCCTCGCTTGGCCTGACTAGTTCAGGAAGCGGTTCGTATCTTGTAAATTATTTTTTACTCAGTGTGTGAACAGATTTAATGTTTTCCACTCGTCCCATCAATGGACTTTCTATCTTGAAATATTAAAATTCATTAAATTGCCATTTTATTCTAAAAACATAATAATATAGTAAAATATATAATTGGCAAATTATATATATGTCCACTTTGAACACTGTTAGCAGACAAATTAAATAAATGTGCTTTCAGAGACTTCACAAGGCGTTGTTTTCTTCGGGAGCATTGATGAAGGGGCTCTGACAGCATAATAAATGGACAACAGTGTGCATATAAGATGACAAGACCTTTGACTCCTCTAAAATCTGGTTTGTTAACACTGAACCGGGAACAAATGCGCAAGGTCATTTTAAAGGTCATTCGCCACAGCTTTTGTTTACCGTGAAATGCAGACGAAATTTCAAAAAGCAGAGAACATTGTTTAGAACCCGGCTGCATTCTTTACACATCATCACTTCCATTTTTACGACATCAAATTCTGAAACTTTCTCCCCTCCTCTCTCGGTTCAGTGCTAAACATTTGCAGACAGTGTCTGGAGCATGTAATAAGATTTCTCCGAGATCGATGTCATCTCTCGGCATGCATAACAACCAGCTGGACGGAGCTGGTGCTGAGAGCAGCCTCTCCCCTCATTACCCCCTGCCGTAGCCTCTCGTGATGAGAAAGTGTAGCCCATTCATTAACATGCTAATCAATTCTTATGAAGTGGCCTAATTGTTTTTTCATGGGGTGAGGGTTAGCCAGTAGACAGACTCAGTGCTGACTGGCTTCAAAGAACACAAGAGCTTCTTTCTTGGTACGTTTGTGAAGGCTTGAGGTAATAAACAACAAGAAGAGCTGAAAGGTCAATGTCTTGGCACAATAGTCTTTGTGTGTGGAGACAAGAGACCAGCAGGACAAAAGGGCATTGCTTCCTATGAAGCCGTCTGTAAGAGAACACATCTTATAAATGCTTGAAAATGCCCTTTAAAAGGATAGTTCACCCAAAAAAAATGAAAATTTGGTCATCATTATTCACCCTTAATGTTGTTCCAAACCTGTATGACTTTCTTTCTTCTGCAGAACACAAAAGAAGATATTTTGAAGAACGCCGGAGCACATTTGATATGACAAAAGTTTAATTGAGACACGATTTCTTCTATCAAATGTTAATTAACCGACAACAGCTTTTATGCCTCAGTAAAGAGCGGGCGGAGGATCTGAGTCATGCACAGACCACAAAACTGACAGGAGGACTTCGGTGGAGGACAGTGACTTAACTCAAAACTTCAAAAACTTCAGTTACTGAAACCACACAATGAAAACCCGCAAGAACCTAGACACGTGTGTGCAGATAATATATCATGACAGACAACTAGTTGTTCAGTTCCGATCACACAGCAGGGCTTAATTTCAGAGTCCTGAAATGTATGGGTGTGAGTTCGGTTACAGAATGCGGTTGTCACTTCAGTAAATATCCGAGATGTGTGTGAATGTAACTGTATTACTGGTTCAAATACACAACTGACAACCGTATTCTGCTGCTGTGTGAATGTGGCCTATTTTTGGGATGAACTATCATGTTAAATTTACACTGAAAAAAAAAATGGTGTAGGATTTACTTTGAATTTACATACCCTGCAATTCTGTACGTCCTGTTTTTGCACATTCAACTATTAATATTACGATTTTATCTTTTACTTGCAAATTTATACTTCCTGTTTTTGCACTTTTAGCTTAATAATTTATCTTTTATCTATTTAAATATTTAGTAGCTGACCAGGTTTACATTTCATTGCAAGTTATATTCTGTAAATAACTGTGTGTGTAGTGACAAATAAAAATCTTAATATCTTGAAACAATTTTCCCTCAGAAATTTCTAGTAAATTTAAAAAAATAATTACAGTGAAGTGGCAGGTAACACATTTAATTAAATATGAAATTCTGAAGCAGAATGACTGAAATAGTATTTTTGTTTGTTAAAAAAAAACTATTTTTTAACTTTACAGTGTAGTCAATATTTTGTCAATATCATATTCATTTTAGTTCATTTTACGAAGTATAAACATTTAATTATGTATCAAGAATTAACATGTTCATTTACTTCATTGCCTGCACAATGTAACTATTAATATCATGTTTATGTTGTGGATCTAGCTTATTAATATTATTTATAAACGGTTCAGTTCACTGGTGTTCAGCTCTTGTAGCTCAAATCGTACTTCTGTAAATATGTATTTTATCAACAATCATGTCATGAATGTCATGATGCATATTTTGTCTAATTTTGTTGATTAAATCAGTGTTGGCACGGTCCTGGATCCTGCATAATTTACATGTCTCCTTTGTCTGACACACCCATTTCACCCTTGGAGCCTCTACTAATGAGTTGATTTTGATTAAGGAGACATGCAAAAATGTGCAGTACTGGGGGGCTCCAGGAACGTGGTTGGGAAATACTGGACTAGATCACACCGGTTTCAGTCACAGTCATTTGATGTTGCAAGCATTTGGAGTAAAATACGCACCCATATTTCTCTGATTTCAGAATGATTTCAAAGCAGATACTTCAGAGCACAAGTCTCCTCTCAGTTTACTGCTATAATATACATTTCAAAGACAAAGAATGGACTTCAGGGGGGGAAAAGGAAACAAGTGGATGAAGCAATAGTAAACCCATGTATTTTTCATTTTATGCACAGATTCACATTCTGGGTAAAACAAACATTTATTTAAAGAGACAGAAGTTCAGGATTAGGATGCATATGCAGTTTTATAATACATAAGAACAATCCCTGGCAGACATAATGCAGAAGAATATCCAGACCAGTATTTAAGGTGAGTACAAAGAGATCAAAGACGGATCAAACTATGTAAATATGATTTCAAATTCCACTGAGAGTGCCCTCTGCTGACCAAATGAGGTTTTGTCACAACCACCATCAACCTGCCATTTAATAAATGCTGTGTTCACAAATAAAAACAAAGATTAACTTCATCTGTGAATGAATACACCTGGCTTTCCAAGGCCATTTTGTTGTGTGGGTAACTTTAACACTTTACTAAACTTTACATGGTCTTGCGACTAGTGTGGCAATGACCGAGAATGAGTTGCTATGACAGCTGCTCCATGGAAATGTAATGAACCCAAGTTTGTCACCATTTACCAAAGGGGGATATTGACTTTCCATCTTAGGTGTAATATTGCTGACAACTGTCAGATATGTGACAAAGTGTATTTGACAAATTAATACCAGAGGTGACAATGACAGAGGTGCAAATCACCTCTTTTTATCAGTCAGCCTGAAGAAGTGAAAGAAGCGTGACCTTTTAAGCAAAGAGTTGTCTTACAAGCATGTCTTCCAAGCATTTTCCCACCATGAGGTCCTTGATGTCATTATTTTCCATTTTTTAATGACACGCAGTATAGGGTTGAAACATCTGAAATCACCAGCAAAAATGTTTCTCTAATTATACTGGAATAGACTCATTTGTGAGATGATCCATGTTCTCCAGCATGATTTGAGAATGTTCCAAAGAGCATCTTGTGCAAATCTGACTTTTTGTACAAAGGAGTTCAAATGATCAATGTCACAAATCTTCTTAGTGAAGCAAGGTTTTTCTTTAGTACTTAGTTAAATATTTCCCTTTTATTCTAATTCCATATACATTGTTCATTTCTAAATTCAAATAAAAGTAAAAACTAGATTTTCAATGTTTTCCAAGAATTTTGAACTCCACTGCAAATATGTAAATACTCCAGTCGTGAGAAGTTCAATCAGTCAATCACAAAATCTGCCCCAAGCTTGTCAAACACAACATTTTCTTGCTTCCCATGTCTTGTTTCACAGTTCATTGTGGGCACAAACCCAAGACTAACCAAGAGAAATCTCGTAAGAATAATAAATTAGATGAATTAAGGTTTTATGAGAAAATGGGCAAATGGCATGTTCTCCTGCCTCCTTCCATCTGCATGTGCCTGAGAATTTTATTGAATAATGAATATCTTGCATTCTATGGCCTTCCATCTGAAGCAAGTGAATCAAGAAGCAAATGACAAATCAAAAAAAGTAAAGACTAAAAACAGAAATGACTGTTAACGGCATGATAAAAGGCTTTCAACCACTTTACGTAATTACATATTCCACAAAAAACAGAGGGTGAAACGGACATGGTGACATTTTGAAAAATGAAACATTCAGCAATTTGATCTACAGTAGCTCCTCTGGGTGATCAGACCAGACGGCTAGCATTCACTCTCCATCAGTGCATCAGTGTGCCCATGACCCTGGTGTTGGTTTGCCGGTTTGCCGGTTGTCCTTTCTTACACCACTTTAGTTAGGTACAAACCACTGCATACTAGGAACTCCAAGAAGACTTGCCATTTTGAAGCGGCTCTGATCCAGTCGTCTAGCCATTACTATTTGGCCCTTTTTAAAGTCAGAAATTTTTACTTGCCCATTTTTCTGCTTCCAAAACATGAAATTCCAAAACTGACTGTTCACTTGTTACAAAATATATCCCACCCCTTAACAGGTGCCATTCTGTTAACGGCATGATAAAAGGCTTTCAACCACTTTACGTAATTACATATTCCACAAAAAACAGAGGGTGAAACGGACATGGTGACATTTTGAAAAATGAAACGTTAGCTGTGTTTGGAAAACTGCTTTGAAACTGAAGCATCCCAAAATACAAGCTATCCACAAAGTAGTTAAATTACAGTAAAGCTAACTGACTCAGCTAAAGAAAAGTTGCCAACTACAATCTGTTTTATATTTAAGTCCTGCAAGTTGCGAGGTGGGGCCTACATATGGATCAGATTTGTTGGTCCAGCACATCTCCACTATTTGTGGTTAGTTTTGGCACATTTGGCTTCATTCACATGTTCTGGATCTTTCTTCCTCTTGTTAAAGAGGGAAACGGATGATGGTTTTGACTTGAGAAGTGGTGGGAAACAGGAAGGAGAAGGCAGAGGAACCAGGAAGAAAGCAGAGGTAAATTGCAGCTCTGGGACACCTGTATGCTTTAGAGTACAAAAGGCAAAGGGTGAGACATGCTCACAAAAACCAAGAAAACAAATGAATGAAGGTGAAAGAAAGGAAATGCCAGAGAGGGTTACATAAGCCTGCAGTGAACTCCCTATCAATTTAAAGTTTTCTGCATCATGTCCCTGCGGCACCTCAAAACATGTACGATTGCCTTTGTTTGTCATTTCTCTCTAGTTTTTTGTCGATCTTCTTTGCTCTGATTTTCTATCCCATCAGTCTATTTAAGTTCCTTTAGCTTTTTATTTGTAAAGTGATGCCTGAAAAAATTATACTCAGATTACAGGATAAATGAGTACGTCAAGTTTCCAGTGAACACTAATCACATGACACAATTTTACACAGTGATTGAACAGTTACAGCAATTAGAAGAGACAATTACTTGAAAAGTGTTTGTTAATTGTGCATTTACTTACATTTTAGTTTCTTTTTTTTTCTTGGTAGACCCTAATGTTGCTAAATCTCATTAAAAGAGCTATAATAAGAAATACTACTATATGGCAGACTTCATTACACCTGTTGCCTTATCACCACATTAAGTAAAACTCAGAAAATCAAAATTTCTACATTCCCACTTGTAAAAGATTATTTATTTATTTATTTATGTATTTGTTTGTTCGTTCGTTCGTTCGTTTGCTTGCTTGCTTTGATAAACCATAAGCATCCTGACAATTTCTCTGGGTATATTATTTTAAATATTTTCTTTTCTTTGTAATTCCTAATCAAACTTTTGAAACTACTTTCCTTTTTTAGTGAGCTACATAATTGCTAAATTTTTTCAAATAAATAACTTGTTTAACTTGACACTACATTACTTTGCAGGAGTAAAATGTAAATTGGGAGTAAAATTTTAATTGGAAATTAACAAATTTAACACATAAAAAGATTCAATGAGTCAAAGTATAATTATATATACAGAATAGCGCTGTCAAATCGATTAATCACAATTAATCACATCCAAAATAAAAGTTTATTTACATAATATGTATGTATATTTATACTGTACATACATACATGTAAATATTTCTCAAATATATACATGTATCTGTGTGTAGTTAATATACATATAAATATACACAGTACACACACATATATTGTGTAAACACAAACTTTTATTTTAGATGTGATAAATTGTGATTAATCGATTTGACAGACCAAGTACACAAACAAGTGTATACACTACAGTTTTTACATACTTTTTAAACAAGGCCACATTAAATTGTTCAAAAGCAAAGACTTTGTAAAGACATTGTTGCAAAAAAAATAATAATCTATACTAAAATAAATGCTGTTCTTTTGTATACTTACTATTCATCAGATAAGCACAGAAATAAATTAACTTTTAAAATATATTCAAATAGAAAAGTTATCTTAAATTGTAGCAATATTTCACAATATAACTGTTTTTTCACAATATTTTTTTAATAAATGCAGCCTTGATAAGTATATACAAGTATAAAATCCCAAACTTTTGAAGGGTAGTGTAAATCAGAGTAAACATTGATTTAAAACATTTTTTTTTAAATGTGGGAGAACTGTGAAATAACTGCTAGCGCTGCCTTGAACATCAACTTAAGGATAGACTTATTGAAAAACAGCTATGGATGGAGTTAATTGGATGAATGAGAAAGAAAGAAAGAAAGAAAGAAAGAAAGAAACAAACAAAGAAACAAAGAGACAGCTCGACACTTCAGCTGTTTTTGCTGCAAAATGTACCACCCTTTATGACTCAGTCTTCATGATTATGAATGAACTATGTGTAATGTTTACCAAAGGATCTTGTCTGAAATTCTCATCCTCTGGAAATAATTGCGAGTGCTCTTCTGTTCTTGATGATGACTGGTCTTTCTCTACTGTTCTCTGTGGCTTTCCTTCATTAGTACTGTTATTTAAACACAGGGAGCGCTGAGCTTGGCTCAAACATGCCTCTTACTTTGATTAGCATGGGTGAAGCGTGCTCTCCAAAGATTATGTTGATATCTACCGTGACAGCGTCAGCATCTGTCGAGTTCACAGACTTTAGTTTGCTTTGTAAAGTTTCTCAACGTTTCAGTCTTCAGTGCATCTTTTGGTCTTCTATTTCCCTTTCTCTTTCATTGGGTGTCATGCCTTTTCACTTCATGGTTCAAAGGAGAGGTGAACATCACAGCCATCCTGCTTCCTGAGAACCAGTCAGGGAGCCAGACAGCACCTCCTGTGGCATGCTGGGTAAGCTGCTCAAGTTGGGTAGCTGCCCACCAGCCCTTGAGACCCATTTTCTTTTATTAATGAATCTTTCTGTCTTAGCTCCTTACTAATGCACACACCATATTTCACCCAGAATGATCTTTTAAGGATCTTCATCAGTGCTTAACGCAGTCAGATACCAGGAGAGAATGTTTAAGACCATTTGACTATATGCTTCCCAAGACAGCATTTGGATTAATCAAAACAGACTGTCAGTTATCCATTGATCTATTTAGTTCTGAGACAGCTCATAATCTGTGTTCTGTGCGAGTCGAAATTTTCCACCTGTTGTCGTCCAGAACTCCACAACCCTTCACCCCATGCACAGAGGAATCTTCCAGTCTGAAACCATCTGTTCGGACCACTGGTCCACACTCCTCTGAAACAATCTGTTCAGGCTGATGAAGCGATTTCACCATGCTCCAGATATTAACATACAGTACGGTCCAAAAGTCTGAGATTTTATGTTGGTTTCTTTGTTTAACATTTTTCAAAATTATAAAAACCTTTAAAAACCAACATGAACACATAAAGTGACTCAAAATTCAATGGTCTTTATTTGAGCGACATTTAAGGATTTGATTATACACAAACATTTACATGTCTCTTAAATGTAAGTAATTTAAATGTGCTGGGAGATCATTTCAATCTGATCTTTGCAAAAAAGAGCCAACACAACAATATAAATACTAAATTTGTTTATTTAAATGTAGCTAAAATAAATTGATTGCAACCACTTACCTTAAAAAAAATTGAGTATCATTTTTTTCAGTGCAGCATGGTGAGTCAAAGTTTCATAGATTCATTCTGAATCCTCTTTGCTAAAATTTGGGATATTGATGATTTGAACATGGTTTTTTTCCTGAACCTATGACAAATACTGTACGTGAATAACATTGCTACTGCTCACATACTTATGAGGAATATATGGAATAGTAAGAAATGTTATTATGTTCATGAGAAAAAATTCATAAATCAAATGGAACTCTTTCGCATTCTAGTTACAAAAATAATAAATAAATAAAAAATCTGTAAATTCTCATTGTGGTCTCAGATGTTTGGACCCCACATTATCAATCCACCACTTCATGTATCTTGTTATAAAGGTCCATGGTGCATGTCTGCATCAGCTATGCTGCATGTAGAGCTAAACTAGGTTTAGTGGCTACTTTAGATCTGTGGCATCAGTCAGCCATATAGGACTGTTGGGAAATCAAACAGTCAAGCTGTTTCTCTCTCGCTTTGTCTCTCTCTCCGACCACACCGTCAGTCTATACCACAGAACAATGTCATGTATAATTTACAACTCCAATAACCACCAAAAAGCATTGCATATTCATTAAGTCTTTCATGTCAGATGCTGAATTTGAAAGTGCATAAAGTCAAAGCCCTCTGATCTTTTGTGTTTTCTTTTATTTCTTTCCTTTTTTTGTGCCATCCTATTTGATATTCCAATATTATCCTTTGTGAGGGTGATATTGAAAGCTTGTGACAGAGAGAAGAAGAGACGTGCCATTGTATTTGATAAGCACAAAGATCCGGAAAGTAATAATGAAAGGATTATGAAAAATATCTCCTCAAAGATGAATGCAAGGTTACTTTTCTAATGCTGTCTGGTCACATCAAGCACCACAAACAAGCAACTATAAGGACGGTGACCAGTCTATCACTGTGTTTACAAAAAAAAAAAAAAACTCAGCTAAAGAAGTAAAAATAAAGGATGCATATCAGGTAATCACAGTTATGATCATAGTCAGAAAAACAACACAATTGTGATTGTGACATTACTTTTATACAACAGTTCAATAAACAAGAATTTAATATTGAATAACTTACATTTTAGAATTGTGTTGTCTGTTTTTTGTCAGATACTTTGAATCAGTGTTTTTGAACTAAGTGGTTGAATGAGGCAATGATTCACTAAAAAAAAAACATATCTTCCATTCAATCAGATTTGAGAACCAGAACTAAACTGTTATATGTATGAATATATTAAAAATATATAATAAATCATAAAATAATGAATAGTCAAAGAATCACTGAAAATACTTGACATAACTCACTTCATTTGTAAATTGTTTGAATGCTGCACAATTTACTAAGGTAAAAAAAAAAATGCATTTAACTCTGCACTTGAGAATAATAAGTATTAACGAATTGTGAACTGCAATTGTGGTATTAATATTTTTGTGATAATTTTATACTTTCATGTCATTTAATTATATTAATTAATTTTATAATTGTATTATATTTAAAATCATATATATTTATAAAACTGTATTTATTTGATTATAAATTATATTTTATTTTATTTTAATATATCATAACTGGAGCTGGAATGACATTAAACATTTTTGCATGGTTTCTATTTCTGCACATTGCACTGTGTAGCCAAAGTTGTGCATTAGTTTCGCATTCAATGTGTACAGACGCATCTCTTTACTGGAAAGGAGTCCCATCATGTAAGGATACTGACTAGGCATAGTAATGTTAGATCTGAAAGTATACAGAACTAAGAGGGTGAGAGACATGTGGCAGTAAAGGATGAAATGGGTTACCTTGAGATTTTCCCTTTCTCTTTCAACGCGCTGGAACTCCTGGCGCTCCTTGTCTATAGCCACCTCTTTTGTGGTGATTTCATCTTTTAGCTGTTCGAACATGTGGTTCACGATCTTAACCTTGCGTTTCATCTCAGCATTCTGATCCTAGAAGTGAACACAGGGAGGTTTGAGAGAGATCGCTAATACTTATACAGACACAAAGACAGTCAGGCAGACAGGTAGACAAGCACCCTAGCACATTCACACTCAAAACACACACTTATTCTTCAGTGCAGTGAGAAAATGACACAGCAGCAATGGGTCATCATCGAAAGCTGACAACAAAAGCCATTCATTTATGGACCTGAAAAATCAGTCTTACACTTGAGTTTCTGACTGCAGTTTTCATGGCTTCTCTCTCTTGTTTCCTAAAGACCCCAAGTGCAGTTTCCTTTCCTGTGTTGACATTTTTTTCTATTGATACAGAAAATTTGGGCTTGTCCACTTTTATCTTTAAACAGCCATTGGACTTTGGTCACATCACAGCCATGAACCATGATTTGCTAGCAGACTGCAAAGTATCATTTGGATGCTAAACATTCACATTCTGAAAGGAATTTGATTGGATAAAAATCTGTGTGGTGCAGGATGAGTATTGGTCCATTTTCCTGGAAGAAATATACTGGAAATGTATGTGTATACACCACCATTAAAGAGTTTGGGTTCATTAAAGGCACAATATGTAATTTTCGCCGCTAGAGGTTATTATTATTACTATTCAGCAAGGATGCGTTAAATTGATAGAAACAGTAACAGTAATGTTAGAAAAAAAAATTTCAAATAAATGAGCTTTCTATTCATCAAACAATCCTAAAAAAAATGTATCACAGCTTCCACAAAAAAATATGAAGCAACACAACTGTTTTCAAAAAGATAATAAGACATGTTTTTTGAACATTAATTCAACATGAATTATTTCTGAAAGATCATGTGACACTGAAGACTGGAGTAATGGCTGCTGAAATTTCAGCTTTGCAGCACAGGAATAAATTACATTTTAAAATATATCCAAATAGAAAACAGCAATTAAAAAAAAATAATAATAAATATGTTTCTCAAATAAATGCAGCCTTGGTGAACATAAGAGACTTCTTTTGAAAACAACCCCAAATGGTAGTGTATATGTTAAAGATAAGGTTTTTAGGAGAATAGTAGCAAAGCCGCTAAAAGCCGCTAAACACAAATTTTGATTTCACTGATATCAGTGCATGGACTAATTAAGCCAGAAACATACTGGAAAGACATGGGGGTGAGTAAATAATAACATAATTTTGGTGAACTTTTCCTTTAACTAACTTGCTTAGCAATAGTGACAGAAGTGACAGTAGTTTTGAATAGTGGCATTCAAACCATGACAGTAGCGGACCTGAAAAGTGACTATAGAAAATGACAGTTCACACTAATTTTCCACTATTGAGCTCCTCACGGCAATGCTGAGAATATAACTTGTGTTGCATTTTGAATTGCATTCAGAAACATTTTGCAACGCATCGATGCGTGAAAATGAGTTTGCCTAGGTAGAAGCACCTGCATTCATGTACTTTTGTAGTTTCAAGGCCTAAGTCCGCACAGCAGGGAGGTTACCTGCTATTTCCAGCTTCGTACATATGGGGCGAATTCCTGGACAAAGATTAATGTTCACGCCAACTTACACAAGCTACCGTGGACCGTATTTCCCAAAGAAGTCCTCCCATGGATCTACTGGCCTCTACGTGTGCTCTCATGCTCATGGGGAGCAGATCTGTAAGATGAAGGTCTACAAACACACATATACACTTACCTTGGCCTCAATCAGGTTCTTGCTGAAAAGGTTCCTCTCGGTCCTGACATCCTCATAGAGATTCTGTTGCTGCTTCAGTTTCGTTTCAGCTTCTGCGATTCTCTTCTTATACTCAAATAGCTGCATCTCCTTCAGTTTAATGTCCTCAATATTCTCAAGAACCTGAAAAGACAGAGACAGTGGGATTAGATCAGAAAAACCACAACTAGTCTATAGCTCTGTTTGAAACCTGTCTGTTATCTACGGAGGCAGCTACTTTCTAAGCATTCTACCTTATGATTGACAGTACAACGGTGACTCACATGTACACATATTTAGCTATATCACACGGTCAAAACAGACTTGAATAACACTTACAGTTCATTCGAAAATATTTTTTTCAGTTTGCTGTCCTAAAACCAAGAAGGAAATTAGCATTTTCAACCATAGAAGTGTTTTAAAATGTATGTTTAAGGCACGACTGTGTGTGATTTATGTTGTAGAACAAAACACGACAGTCACTTTATATGTTAAACACAAACCTTATTATACTCATAAATCAAAAAACACTATTCTAAAAACCCATTTAAAAATTCCCCAGGGATCCCCTTGCGAATTAGCATTACAAATTAACATCATGACTAAACAGCTCTATAGTGTATAAGGTTAGCATGTTGCTAAGCTAACAGCTCACTCTAATCAGAAAAAAAACGCACAGTAAATTCAAGTACTGAGTAACATTCTTAACTTAGGTCATCGAAATGCATTCTGGAATTACATAATCCCTGAAGGGTAAATGTGATGCTGCTATAAAGCACTTTTTTTCTTTTTTTTAAAGCCCAAGGAAAACTTAAAATAATATATTATTATTAACTTGTTTAATTAATTTAATTAATTAAACAATTGCATTAAAACAATCTAACACTCGATACAATCTAACACTCGAAAAATACACTTGATTTATTTGTTTATTTATTTAATATACTTCTGGAATAATCAAATGAATTGAACTCATCACTCCCAGTTTCTAATAATACTATATTATAGTAAATGTAAAGGTAATATTATATAGGCTTTCAAATATTGTGTTGGAAAGTGGGGGCCTTTAAGTCAAAAAGGTTGACGACCACAGATTTAGATGGAACATCTTGGATGAAAATGAGGGTGTCGCAATGCATGATTGCCTTATTTGTGAAAGATAGAACTGATGCTACCATAGATTTTGGTCAAAACAGGGTATAATGTGAGGCAACATCATTTTGTTGCCTGCTGCTTCGTATAGCCTTTCTGCCACAATTTTGGAATGGTGTTTATGTTATTCATCAAGAGGTTATGCAACCTTGCACTGGTGCAAATACAGACTCAGAATTGCCTTTACCTTTTTTCCCACATGTCATGTTTTGATTTGCTTTCTTTAACTCAGATACATTCACATCAGGAGAAGTTTAGAGGGACCAAACAACTTGCCTTTATTGAATTTCACTGCAGTCTGAATAGTTACCAATCCATGTTTACCTTTTCCCTTGTGCATTTAGCAAAGCACAAATATAGTTTCAGTGGGGTTTGATTGAAATAACACTTTGTCCTGAGCACAGGCTTTAAAAATGCAAGGGATTTTTATGTTAAATTGATAGCAGAATGTGTCCAAGGCCATGCCATTCAAACTCACGTGTGCTAGGGTTAAATAGCTCCTGCAAGACATTTTTGACAAAAGCTTTCAGACACGCATGCCAAACACGTTGTGTCTGCAGAGATAAAGAAAGGTGCATGTGTCAGATCAACCCACTGGTTGTAAATACTGTGTATATAATCAACCAAAGCATGAGAAAATAATGCCAGTCACTTGCCGTAAATTCAACAACTCACAATTCATAGTCAGCTCCGGGGCCTTATAAATCAAAACTTGTGAACACCATAGAGTTTCTCCATCATCTCCTCTATAAATCTAGCTAAATTCACTGATCTGAACCTGGCAAAAGTCATACTTTTTATCCCCTTAAATGTCATCCTATAGGACAACACATCGGTTCTGTCCACTGGGTGATTATGTGGAGCACCGCAGTGCAAAGAGTCATCAATCATGTCAAACAATATAACCTAGAAAAAGTTTTTTTTTTTTAAATATATATATATATTTATATAATATGTGGTCTATATCTACTAGTACATGAAAACACATCTTCTATAGAAAAAGGATTTCAGATTATATATCCAGATTCTATGTGCACAAAAGTCTCGTTTCATCAAATAGCTTTTACATTTACTGCTCACATAATGTTTTCACATGATCTTTCTCATGTACAGATATAAACAAGAACATGCATGCTCTCATTATTTAAAGGTTCACCAATAAAATGCTTTGATATGTCTTATTATCAGAGGTGTAAAGAGTACCTAAAACCCATACTTGAGTAAAAGTACAGATACCTTACAGTAAAAATTACTCCACTACACGTTACAAGTCACCAATTCCAAAACAACTTGAGTAAAAGTCTTAGAGTATCTGATTTTAACAGTACTTACGTATTTTACTTATACTAAATATAGGCTCAAAAATGCACTAGTCAAAGAGACATGCCAGTGAAAAACTGTAATGTTGTGGAGAAGGGCAAAACGCACAAGATGCAGTACTTTCGGTGACCTGTAATAGGCAGTATCAGGACTTTTGTAGCAGAAATAAACTGCTGCAGAAAAAGCTAGGTCCATGCAAAATGTAATGTGTAACTGCAACACTCATTTCAAATGTAGTGGAGTAAAGAGTACAGATACTCATTCAAAAATGTAGTGAAGTAAAGAGTAAAGGTTGCTAATATCTTAGATACTCAGTACAACTACAAAGTACCCGAAAAGATACTCAAGTACAGTAACTAATTACATTTACTCCAATACTTTACACCTCTGCTTATTATTCAGGAGTAAAGGACGATCACCCTAATGGTTTTCTATAAATAACATGCCATTAATGATGGTGGAACATTGGTGAAATGTAATGAGACAGTCTGGGGGAGATATGTGCTGCCCTTATAAACATTACAGACTGAAGATCTACAGATTTGCATTTACAATAAAATTTGTAAATCCAGTTAACAGCTGTTTTCTAAATAACTATGTAATGCAATGCTGGTGTGTGAAGGGAGCAACAGGTAATGCTGCAAATAAATGTTTAATATCACTTTGTTTTTATGGATTGACTCAAAAACGTCTGTGCCAAGAACTGAAAGCAAAGATGGCATACTTGCATACTTCCTGCACCAGCTGAATGGGAATGCTATAATGAATAGCTTTCTTCAGGCATTATAGACCTACTTGTTTGAACTATGTTTCTTATTTTAAATCAGAAGAATTTTTTATTCTCTGCAAAGTACTAGCAAGCTACAGTGTGGAGTCAGATCTCAGGAGGCAATCTCAAAACCATTAGCTAAGAGCTTTTTCAACACGCGGCCTTACTAATGCTTGCGGCTGCGCATTTTTTTTTACCTGGAATTAGATTATTAACTTTTCAACAACAAAAAAAAAAACTCTCTGAAAGAAAGCAAATGTTAGCAATGCTGAATAAATGAAGGCAATGTTGTGTCTCAAATAGCCTCTGGTTCCTAGGAAACTGTGATAGCTGTTCCAAAATAAACACCTTCTGCAGCACAACCTTCATGTAGCTGAAAACTGAAGCCGACTACTTGCACTGTTTGCGTTTGTAAGACAGTATAATGAATGCTGAGAGTAAAGGAGGAATCTCTAACATCATGTCTATTTTACTGTACACTGTAGATAGATAGATAGATAGATAGATAGACAGACAGACAGACAGACAGACAGAGAGAGATAGATAGATAGATCAGTCTGGAACGTGTAAACAGACAATAATTTTTTTGGTAAAAGTCTGATTATTTTACTGCAAGAAACTGGCAATATTTTACATGATATAGATCTTCAAAGGATGATGCAGCTAGTTTACACAGAAAGAGGAACACTATTATGTGAAATATATTATGTCTAGTCTTATCTGTCCGAGACAGAAAGAGAGTTAGAGGATGTGCCTGGAGCTGAATATAAACCTGAATCCTCCTGTTCATGCTGCAGTGCACTTTACTAACATAAAACCTGAGAAAACAAATGTCAGGGCAAATGCCAGGATGCTAAGGGGTGTGTCAAAACCAAAAAAAAAAAAGACAGATTTTTCATGGACTACTGTTCAAGACAGATATTTTTAGTACAAAAGTATTTAATGACCATCACATCATAGTCTGTTATTATAATTAACACCACCGCTTTCTGATTTGAAGGGGGGAAAAAAATCAGTCAACAGATGGTTTTAATCATAAGAACATTTAATTTAAAAAGAATAACTTGAAAGCAGCAGAAACTTTAGTCACAAATTAAATGTCTTACTAAGTGTCTCTATCTGGCCAATCAGTCATCTTAAAAATACTTTCTTTTTTTTTTTTTTTTTTTTGCATGTAATGCATTTCCACAAGTACATTAATAAAATGAATGATGCATTAATTGAGAATAGCAGGTGATATTAACCAAACTGTAATTTTCTCATGTTATAAGATCTCTTATAAAAGTATGGAAGGATATTAAGGGCTATTTACGGATTGGCAGCTGCCTTTAGCGGTGCCTTTACCAATTACCTCCACTTTTAAAAGCATTTGGCACAATCGTCTGTGAATGACGTCACTTCCCAATACAAACGCCCCATAGTATAGCCCCACCCCCGACACTGATTGACAGGTTTCTGTGTAAGGCATCGGAAATTCAAATGCTAAAGGAATTGCGATTCCATTTGAGTTTTGGCAGAGAGAGTGAAAAAGCAAACGTGGTAATAAATATTGCTATTTAAATATGACAGGATCATAACTAGTAACACATGGGAAATGCAGTTGAAAATGGACTGCTTTTCCATTTGAAATTTGGCAGTCACTGTCCGTTCGCGAAAGTGAAAACGCAAACGGTAATGCAGGATTTGCAATTGAACTATCGGTAAGTCCCTCCCCTCGAACACAGATGAGCCAATGGCAGTTGAGTATCAGTTGTGCGGGGACCGGAACTCGGACATCTTTAGGTTTCAGTGTCATAGAGAAACGTTGGAAGATCCGAATCTTTCATCGGTTTGATGGTGTTTATGCTACAAAAATTTTAAAACGATGTGCCTGGGGTACTTGTAACACTGATTCCAGGTATCCTGAGAGGATGGGCAATGGAATCTATTTTATTACATTTCCTAAACCCAAACAAAACAGAGCAAAATGTCCCTAAGCATTCAACCCCAATCCCAAGGAAGACAAAAACGTTCATTTTCTGGTTGTCATATTCTCATAAGTGACAATTTTCATCTGCTCAAGCAGAACGTTAATGTCATCTTGTGCTGCAAGGTATCTCTGGCTAAAACTAGCTAACGTTAAAGTTAGTGAGTCCATGCTAACGTACAAACCTAAATATATAACTGTTCTCACGTCATGTACAGTGTAGGTCAAAAACACATAAATAAGGGTCTACATTTCAGTGCCTTTCCATATTAAACTGGTTAAATGAAATTAGTTTAATCTTACCCTGCGGTACATGAATTCTGGATGTTGTCATCTGCGATCGTGACGACCGTAACATGAGGCTTCTCCCGCTTGCATTTTGATCTGTATACCCTCGCTTCAAAATTAATCTTATATTTTAATTTAATCCATATTTATTTTAAAATATTTTATATATCCCTCTATGGCATATTTAAGTCCCACTTGAATGGTGGTCCTTCTTTGTCCAAAATTTATCAAAAACATCTTGGGACAAGGTTTTCACACTGACAGCTGTCATTGTAAGACAGTTAGCAACTCCGTTTGTTTGTCCGAGTTCGCAACAGTAACTAAGGGGGGTGGGGCTTAGCGATAGGTCAATTGCGTTTGGATTATGTCACAATTTATGCTTCCACATATGGACAACGCAACTGAAAATACAATTTGCAGTTCCTTTTGAAAATAGCCCGGAATATCCTTCTATATAAAAGATCATGGCGAGATAATGAAGCATCAAGCAATTGTTCGTTTGAGTTTTCACTCTTTTCCTCGGATTTCTTGGCTTTCAAATAGCTTGAAAAAGCGCTGTGCACGTTTTACTTTCACTTTCAAATTAGCGGCAATTCGGCGTTGATTCAATTCAAGCAACAACAACGTCAAACTCAGAACTTTTATTAACAAAACGAATAAAAATACACCATATATGCCTAATAAAATAACAAATTACTTAGGCTACACAAAGTTTAAGTAAATCAGCAAACACTGTGGAACCAAATAAATAAGAAACGAATGTTTAAAAAAACTTCCAGTCAATAGGCTTTTCAAAATCTAAAATATTGCCAAACAGGCGCCTTTGCATTTCCTTTCTAAACAATCTTTTGCCATTGTCTTGTCTTTCTCATCTCACTCTTGTCAGTCAACTCAACTCACTCTCCTCACGTGATAAATAAAATCTGACTCCTGCTCCGTGGTGCACTGTCATTCGCGCACGGTTCGGCACGCTGCATTGAGCGTTTAGTTTTTAAAAGTGTCTGTCTTCTAACTGAACTAGGCTAAATTATTTTTGTTACTATAAAAAATCAAAAGGACGGTGGGGGGCGGTTCCGCGGTAGGCAAATTACGTAACCGGTGTTGCGGCTTAACACCGGTATAACCGAAAACACGTCTATCACAGCAAGCCTAACAGGAATAGTTCACCCTAAAATAATAATCCTGTCATTACTCACCCATATGACATTTCAAACCTGTCTGAGTTACTTTCATCCATGGAACACAAAAGAAGTTAGGAGTAGAATATTCATGCTGCTTTTTTCCATACAATGACAGCGCCCAGTAAATGATAAAAGAATTTTCATTTTTGGGTGACTGGCCCTTTAAGAAATGTAGATTATTGATATAAAGTTGAAATACCATCATGTAATTACAACAGGATGAGCATCAGACTTAGTCAGACTGTTCTCTAATTATGTTGTTCACAGCACGCTTGGCTTAACTTGATAGTTGCCCATTATACCTAAACAAGTTTGCCCATAAGTGCCTAAAAGTTACTGCATTGAAATGCGTATAGAGTGGCACAAACACATACACACTATTGCGATAGCAACAGTATTATAAAGTCATCAGTAAGATGACTCTCACAAGCATGCTGAAGTACTACAGAGTGAAGAAATGCCTTCAGGGATTACAAGACAAAAACCAAGAGACTCTCAACTCTCAACAACTCTTAGAAAGCAAAACATCATAAGAGAAAGAAATGTGAGGGGATTTAGAATATTTTTCACTGTTAGGCCTAAAACATACTTTATGCAAGATTGAATGTAAACACATCAAGCTACACAAGCTAGATTTAATTTGTGATGTTTTGAAATGGGTTCAAATTCAATTCACATCTCAGTGCAATCATGTGTTGCATTCTCAGTACTACCACAAGGGGCGCTATCTTACAGTCAATGCCCTGATGCTTTGTAATTATTTGTGACATTTACAAGCAATTTTACGAGTAAAAATCGTTTCAAAGTAAATCCTACACCTAATTGTGTTTTTTTTTTCTAAAAATATTTGTATATTTTATACAAATCATCTTTAAATTAATAGTCATTTTGTAGGTTTTTCCTGTGTCCTCAATTTCACTTTCTATCCTCTTTTGTAAACAGACAAAAGTCACCTTTAATTACATCATTCTTCAGGAAGTGACATCATGTTTGGTTATTTAGTTGGTTTGTCTCACTTTAAATCATTCCATTCTGTGTAAATAAAAAAAAAAAAAAACAGAAACCAGTATGATAACATCAAAATTTCAAAATATGGTTAAAAAATGAACAAAATTAACTTCAAGGTGACATTCTCAATCACTCACTGAGCAATGGCTAACGTGTGTGTGTGTGTGTGTGTGTGTGTGTGTGTGTGCTGTACCTTCTTAGTGAGCTCACTGGCCTCGTTTATGTAGCGATCCCTCTCTTTCTCCAGCTGGTAGATGAGCTTTTGCTGTTTCTGGGCTTCGTCCCTGTAGTTTAAAATCTCCTGTTCCAGAGTCTTCTTTGACTGTTCGTGTAGCTTAACAATGGTCTGCTGTTTGTCCGTTTCATTGGCCGCCTTGATCATATTCTGGAACAGAAACATGTGCACACCGAGACAAGAGGTTACACTAAAGATCAATTTGTAAATATACTTAGCAAGAGTGACTCAAGATTTTCAGAAAATAGACATTAAAAAACAAGTTTGAGAATAGGATGATTTTATTCTCTGATGTATTGTTGTTCAGTAGATCAAAGGAAGGACTCTCCAAGGTAAGCTGATATCAAAAGTTGTGTTTGTATGCTACAGTGTGTGTGTTTGTGAGACAGAGTGTCTCCTGTGCAATTAAATATGAATATCCTGTTATTTTCATATGCACAATAGCAATGCAATATTCAGCATGTCAGCAGAAACATCATGCACCTTCTCTTGTTTTCTGAAATCCATCTGTGCATCATAACAGAGTGGGGAAGCTATGAGAACTGTAAAAAAGCAGAACCGCTGCAGAAAATTAGCCCGAAGGACAAATATATAAAACATAAAGACTCACCGAAAAGCTTACCTGGTGTTAAGATTAGTTTCAGGAGATCAAACTAAAAGAGCTAAAACAAACGTTGTTGGGGCTTTTTTCTGTGTACGATTCATTTGATTATTATCTGATATTATTAATTATATTATTAGATTATTTAATTACTGAAATAAATAAACAAACAAACAAAAATAAATATAAATAAGTTTTAGGGGCTTTTCATGTGTGTGTGATTTGTTCGATTAATTATTTGATATATAGTTTAATTAATTAAATACAAATAATAATCTAAATAAATAAACAAAGGTTTTAGGGACTTATTATGTGTGTGATTATTTTGATTAATTATTTGATATATTATTTAATTAATTAAATAATAATCTAAATAAATAAATCTAGTTTTTAACAGCTTTTTATGAGTGTGATTCATTTGAATAGCTATTTGATATATCATTTCATTAAATTAAACACAAATAATAATCTAAATAAATACAATTATATTAATAAAATAAACAAATATATAATCAACTGACAGCCCTAGAAGAACATGTTTTTTTCCCCTTTATTATTTTCCTTACAAGTGTATTTCTTTAAGGCGGTTTCATTACATTTTGTAATGTTTCGTTAGATTTAGTACATTTTGTCGGCGGTTGTTTTCAAGACATTTGTTAGAAAAACATTAGTAGTAAATTAGAAACACGTGTCCGCACACCTTATTCAGGATGTCCCTCTCCCGCACCAGTTCATCTATAGCCTTCTTGTCCGTATCCATCTGCTTTTTTGCTGTCTCCATTTCTAAGAAAAACAGAAAAATAAAGCACTTATTATTATTTTTTAGTTCTTTTTTCAAAGCCAGCGGGATATAGTGCTAATTGTTACTTTTCTTTTTGAAAGGCTTTGTGCTAATAGGGTTGTTTTCAGAAGCACTTTCCACAGTCTGTCAAGGACCAACATAAAATAATTACACAATTCAAAAAGCCCATTATATGGCTGCAGGCATAAGGAGGTAGAACTGGGAAATGGAACAGTGCCATGTCTCGGCCGTCAGCGAGCAGGCGTGAATGAGTGGACGTTGCGGTCTGCGCTGTCATGTGAAATGGCCATTCCATGTTCTGTCCTCCGATGACCCTGCCTCCTCTTCTCCTCGGACGGCCAACTCACCGACCCCGCTGTCACAGCCCATCTCATCAATCACCCAGCCAACCCTGATTAAGATGACAACATCCATCACCGTGGAAACCCCGATTAAGATGACAACAGGGCTCTGGCTCCATCCATCAGCCGTCAAACACCCTCCATTCGAACTGTCCAATCAGAGCCTGGAGACTTAAACTAATATGAGGATTTCTTTATAAATTAAAGGCTTGATGACAAGTCTGATAATTTGTCAAACTGCACAGATGGTATCAAGGACACTGTGATAAATTAAGTGCAGAGTAAGGAGGTTTTGTTTTTGTCGTTCCATGTAACTTTCAGACATACTTTTTCCATCCGTGTTCTGCAATTCCAAAGCGCATAAGAAATAAGAAATGTTACATATATTACAGTGTGTTCTAATTGGATCACAGGACAGCAGAGAAAAACATGCTAAACGCAAATAATAAAAAACAATTAACCATGTAATAGTTAGGACAAATGTATCATCTTTTAAAAGGGAAAATCTCTGTTGTTGTGGACATCAAAGGCTGTGCATCCAATAAAATGTCACTGTATTTTGGGACAAATTTATCTCATTTATTAAAATAAAATAAAAAAAGTTTTAATTATATTATTTTATCTATCTATCCATCCATCTTTTTTTTTTTTTTACTTTTGTATGATCATAAATTCTAGTACAGTGTTTAGACTGGATTTTTAGACTTTTTAGACTTTTCTTTAGACTAGGTTACTTAATGTCTAGTATAAATCTGAGTCTTGAATCAAAACCAGCTGTGTAGAACCACTATATAGATTCCTAAACACAGAGCACAGGAAACAGTTTCTAGCAATAGAACATTCTGAAACTAAAATATTCTAAAATATTCCTTGAAAGTTCACACTCACATAAAAGAATGGCAGAAGGACTGTCTTTTGCTCAGCAATTCTACTAACAACCTACTCAGACAAAGCTCTCTGGATTACAGGTCAGATAGTCAATAATTGATGAGACTGATGGAAGTGTCCAGCTACATTGGCCCTAGGGTTTCCCTGAGCAGTGCAGCCTGTATGGTGTCAAGATAAGACTAAGGTTAAGCACCAGCACTCCACAGACCTCGTCATTTAGCAAATGCTTTGATCCAAAGTGACTAACGACGTTGATGGCTCAACATGCAGCATTCTGGTTAGCAGACTAGGTCTTTACCATTACACTATCTACCCACACAGCTCCCAGACACAGCTGAAGCCATTAGGATCCACTGCCTCTCCTGCACTGAGTCTCCTGAGAAATCTATCTTCACATGCTCAGCTGGGATGGACAGATCATGGGGATCATCAGGGTAATGGATGCTGGTGTTGGCGAGAGGTCATAGTGGTTGGAAGAAGAAAGACGGGGTGAGCAGGTGTAGAAGGGAAAAGTAAGGGATGGAAGACCAGAGACCAATCTGTTAAAGAACAGACTCAGATCATATGTCATTCACTGCAGGTGTGCATCACGGATATTAATACATAAACTACCACAAGACGAAACATTTACACTGAATATATTTTAAACATAAAAGCACATGGATCTCTTTAATGGTGGTTTTCAAACCGTTTTGCTTCACAGCCCAGATTTTACACTGGACATCACATGGCCAATTATCTACCATATAAAAGTAACAACAATGTCCATAATTCAAAGATTGAAATTGATTAATAGATTAATATTAATATTACCATAACCTGCATGGGCCATATGCAAGAATGCCTGTGATGTACACAACAAAAGATATGGTAAGCCTTTTCTCACTTTAAAAATTAGATAGACCTATTTATTTTGATATGCACAATTATATGGTTAGTTGCATTTTATTATCTGAAATTTTTTGTCTCTTTGCCACTACACAACGCTTTTAGAACAGATCTGTGACCCATATTTGGTTCACAACCCACTGAATTACAACATGATCCCGCATGATCCTGTAAACATTGGTTTTATAACTGATTTTGATAGTTAATGCCATTTCGTTCCATTCATTTCCCCTTTTTATTGTTTCATTATATCACCCCTGTTCAACCTTACAAAGCACAAATAAACAAACCGTTGTATGCCTCCAGATAAGCAGTCTAAGCTCTAACATGAATCAGACAGAGACTAAGGTCACCCCAGAGTCAAATGTTTCTTTTCCCTAAAGACTCTGGAACTATGTTGGACACACATCCAGGGTCTTTGGGAGTGTACAAGGAAATATTTGAAATAGCGGAAAATTTAGCTATACATTTACAGATTTGGCATGAGCTACTAGGTTTCACATGTCAATGTTTTACTGACAAATAGAATTTCACATCACAAGCATTATGTGAGTGTGATGTAAGCGTTTTTCAGGCATTCAACTTCCCTCCAACCTAACACAAATAGGTATCCTGAGATATCACAATTGTCTCTACGACAGCCCTAGGCCCTCAAAACAACATAAAAGAGTCAGGGGAGGTGCCCATGCTTTTTTAGCCAATCAGAAACACTCTTTGGTTCTTAACAGTTGTATGACTTTGTGATAGGGCATGATTTTGGATTGAAGGCATGAGATTCATGCTCGACCTGAATTTAGCAAAACACAACCTTCAAGACATCGCCTCATCGTCAGATATTGTTAATTTCATTACCAACACTTCTGTCATTAAATACCTGTGCCCAGGGCCGGATTTACCTCTTTTCGTGAAATAGGCAAAACAAATTTTTGACCTAATATTACCACCCAAGCAAAAAATATTTTTTAATCAGTGGAAACCGTTACAGTGTTTTCTATCGCAATAAGCGCTTGCGTTCAGTCGATAAAAATCGAATGCAGTTCTTAATTTATTTGAGAACTGAGAAAGACGGTTCCATATAGGCGCGGTGTCGTGGCCACATAACCACTTCGAGAGTGCATTATTTCACTAATAATTTTAACGGCCTGGAGTCACAACCACACATCAAGACATTGTTCAGATTATTTGTTTCAAGACATTTGACATGTTTCCATCCTGAAATACCGTGTGTGTTGAACTAATTTTTTACGCACCTCATCCCAAAGCTTCCGTTGCAAATTCCAAAACGTCATTTTAGAGCTAATAACGGAGGCTTGAGCCATTGATATGCAGGCTAATGCAGTTATTAATGCAGTCTAATGCGGTTATTAGAGAGAGAGAGGA
>NW_015635022.1:476073-481059 GCF_001515625.1 Sinocyclocheilus rhinocerous
AACTACGCCTTTGTTTCTTTGTTTGTTTTGAATACACGCCCTCTAGCGGCGAAAACTTACATATTGTGCCTTTAAGTGCGTGTGAATACCTGCGTCTATGCTTCTCTCAGCACCGTTCAGCACCAGCGCCTACAAATAGCGAATCTTTAAATTAAACTGCTTTAAGAACCTTGCTACTGAGAAATGTCATGTAGCTTTTCAGCTGCAAAACTATTTTATTGATAAATTCACGGGGCAGCGCTGACAAGAAGTTGCTGTTCCGCGTGTGTGCGCGTCCGCGTGTGTGCGCGAATGCGTTTCTGTACTGTGTGTGCATCTGTGAGAGAGACTGGGAGAAAGAAAGCGTGATTTCCGTACATAAAAATAAGTTGCAGTTCGCGCCAATAGCCTTGTGGTTAGTGCGTCAACACATAATGTAGCTGCGCTCACGGCGACCCGAGTTCGATTCCCGTCTCAAGGTCTTTTGCCGATCCTGCTCCCCGCTTTCCTGTGTAGCCTACATAAAAAAAGGTGGAAGACATGGAAATAGTTTGTCATTTTTTACCCTATTGTTTGGGTAAAAAACAATAAAAGCCCCCCTGGACGAGCTAACACAGGCACGTGCCTAGAATGCCTATGCGTAAATCCGGCCCTGCCTGTGCCTATTTTCATAATTAGCACGGGAGTTAATTAGTAGCCTGAGTATCATAGCATTTGCAAAAATAAACAATTTATTACAGGTGGACGCCCTGAGGAGATATAATGATAATTAGACATGATTCAAAACTAAAATTGTCAATTATTCCCATAATAATAATTGCAGCTTGCAATACCACACAGACTTTTCCTTCTCATCTGAAATGTCTAAATATTCTCTGAAACAGAAAGTTTTGAGTTTTTTTACAATGTGATTTGTCACATTGTACTGTGCATGCAGATTAGATTTAAACACTCCAAAACAATAATCTAACAATAATCAAACATACTTTACTATTGTTTATAATTATTTAGTGCCAGAAGTGTTCAACTTTTTAATGAAACTAACTGATACATATGGAGGAAAGATATGTCTTTACGGAGGAAAGTTTTATAAAAGATTTACAGTTTTATAAAAGTTTATTTTCAAATTTTATCATATTTGTTCAAGTTAAAGTCGTCACACTAATTGGGATCGTTATTGCTTTATGTGCAGATAAATACTGCTCTGAAAAAGAAAAAAAAATTATATATATATATATATATATATAATATAACCATCTGATAGTTACATATTTATATACATATATATAACCATCTGATAGTTACATATTTTAAAAAAATTCATTGCCCATTAAAACAGCTTTGATGTAGTTTTCCACAAACAAGTTTAACTGTATACTACTTTAAATAATGAGAAGCTTGCGCCTGGTAAACAACAGTTAAGGTGGTGAACCAACTATTGACGGAGAAATGTGCAGATCCTTACTAAGGACTGATTAAAATTAGTGGAGTCAGAAAGAGAGAGAGACATATGAATGTGAGAAGTCAGTGTTTTTTTTTTTAAAGGCACAATCTGAGACAATGAGAGACAAACTGGAAACTATCACTTATCTAACCAAAAACCTGCAATCTAGATTTTCAGATCAGCAGGGAAGAACAGGAGGCGAACAGGATAGTAGGTGCCAGTGGAAATGAAAACCAGAGATGTGGAGAGCAGAGTAAAAAGGTCAAATGAAAAAAATAATAATTTAAATTAAATTAGATATATTCATTGTTTGACTGTAAAAACTCTCAGCTCTGTCTTCCTTCAAAACTTATTACCTCAGTTTAGAAAAAAAGAAAGAGAACAAAGAAAGGAAGATGAGGGCTTTTGAACAGATGTGGAAAACAGAAGTCTTAACTCAAGTCCTCTTGATAATGTTAGTCAAGGTTTCTTTTCCTGAAAACATCATAATTTAGTTTTAAATTGTCCATTTTGCATCCTCTCTTTGTGGCTGTCACCCCAGTCACTGCTGCACAAATATCCCAGTAATTCAGAAATAGAAAATTGTGTGCTACATGTGCAGTATTCATCCGTCTCAGTCATGTGACGTTTTTGTTCATCCTCCATATCTATGGCTGTGAGCAGGGTATCTCTTTCATGTGTTTTTGAATTCATTGCCATCACTTTGCCCTGCTGATGACCAAGATGAATGAGTCAAACAGTTAAATAATGTTTGGAATAATTAAGATTTTTTTATGCTTTTGAAAGAATTCTTATGCTCACCAAGGCTGCATTTATTTGATCAAACATGCAGTAAAGGAGAAATATTGTGAAATACTAATACAGTTTAAAACATTTTAATATATTGTAAAATATAATTTATTCCTTTGATGGCAAAGCTGCATTTTCAGTAGCCATTACTCCAGTCTTCAGTGTAACATGACCCTTCAGAAATCACTCTAATATGCTGATTTGCTGCTCAAGAAACAGTGACACGTTATGACTAGTATGATTTCAGAATGGCTTATTTCTTAAATTGGCTGTAATGCATTCTGAAAGTAAAAAATACTGTGCATCACACTCTTATTTCATAATACCATGTACTGCAGTCCATGAAATGACCCCTTTAAATAAATTAGACCCTGCATGGAAAGAAATAATCTAGGCTGGACAGTACAGTACAGTGGTAAAGATCTGAATAGAGCTGTGGAATTGCAAAGGATTTGACTGAATGTATAATTATGCCATTTTACTACAGTGGCATTTCATATTCATACAGATTTAAATAATACATTTATCCTGTAGAGTTCAACTGTGGGTAAGTGTGTGTGTGTTCTTGCCTCTCTCCAGTCCAGTGATTTGATTCTTGAGTGTTTCTCTCTGGTTCTCCACCTCCACTTTCTGCTCCTCCACCTGTCTGAGTCTCCTCTGCACCCCCTCTCTCATTTTGGTAAGTTTAGCAATCTCCTGTTTCAGCTGGGCTACTTCTTCTTCTCTCATCTGAACCACACAGGACACGAGCCATTAGTGTCTGTGTGTGTACATGTGAAGCCCAAACTAGTCAGCACTAGTTAAAAACAACCAGGCTCATACAGAGAACCTGTAGCTCATAAATCAAATATATACACTACCATTCAAAAGTTTGGGGTCGGTAAAATGTTTAATGTTTTTGAAAGAAGTCTTTTATGCTCACCAAGGCTGCATTTATTTGATCAAAAATACAGTAAAAACCGTAATGTTTAAAATAACTTTTTCTATTTTATTATATGTAATTTAACTTTTCTATTTTAAACTGTAATTTACTTCTGTGATTTTCAGCAGCCATTAGTGTCACACGATCCTTCAGAAATCATTATAATATGTTCATTTGGTGCTCAAGAAACATTTCCTATTTTTATCAATGTTAAACACAGTGCTCATATTTTTTGTGGAAACTGAAGTTCAGAAGAACAGCATTTATCTGAATAGAAACATTTTGTATCAATGTAAAACACTTTACTGACACTTTTTATCAATTTAATGAATCCATGTTGGAGGAAAAAAGTATTAATTTATTTTTAAAAAAAATACTGACCTCAAACTTTGAACGGTACATTAAATAATTTTTACATGCCATTTAACACTTATGCTTCTGTGGGCTTGGAGTGTGCATTGTGTGGAATATGTGTTTATATCAACACTGTGAATTGAATAACTGACTAACTGACTAATATAAATGCCAATAGATACACAAGAAGATAACTACTGGAGAATAAGCGGAACACATGCACATGTATTAGGAGCAAGAGTGATCTAGGATGTGGAAACTGTGCCCCCTTGTGGCCAACATGAGGTTTGTGACATTACTCATTCACACTGACTCAGAGGGCGAGCTGGGAGTGCCAACACTACCAAGTAAATTACAAATGGGAATCTAGTTTGTAGAACTGATGTGCAGGTTGACTTTGCCTCTCTCTCTCTCAAGAGTGCTGCAGATAATGAAGAAAGCCTCATGTGTTCAGTCAGTCTGTGTGAAACTAAATTTGTCTTTTTGTTCCCTTATTGGTCAACACCACACTACAAAAGACATGCTCATATTAAACAGAATGCCTAACAATACAGCTTCAGCTTATCCTGCAGAGAGGTGCATTCATCCTACTTATCTCCCATCAGACTCAAGCCACTACAATACAAGCCAGAACAAAGAGAATACAGGACATTTCATTAAATGTAACATTTGCTGTTTTAACCCCCACTGTGGCTCAGTTGGAAGCCTGACGGAAGTTTCGAGCAGGAAAAATCCATCACTAGTCTGACAGGAGAGGAAGAAGGACGGAAACCTTCATCCTCTAGAGCTCTAATTATATAAGAGCGAGAAAATGTTGTCAGATTTAAAGAGGGCAGCTCCATAATCTGTAGATTTGAGTGTGTGCACCTACAGTTTGATGCCTAGAATTGACTGCCAAGTACTGTATGCATCATTTTGTATTGCTCTCTCTTTAGTAATGAGGTGAAGTACTGTAAGCATACTGTAAGGACAAAATTGTCCCAAGACAATTGAGGAATTTCCTTTTGAGGAAATTCTGGCCTCAAATGTAAAATGCTAAACATATACACAAGTATATGTAATTAAAATAAAAAATTACCTACATTATTTGGAACCAATCAGTGACCTCCACTAGAAAAACTAGATGAATAAATTCTAAATAACGCTGTAATGAAAATCTAAAACTGCTAAATCCCATTTTGAGGCATCTTCATTTGGAAAACAAACAAACAACTGAATAAATAAATAAAATATATTTGAAAAAATTATATTTAAAAAAATGTTTAGAGGTTAGTTTATAGTACTTAATAATTAGTCCATAGTATGTCCTCATTTAGTTAACTAATTAAAGATTGTGTGTGTGTGTGTGTGTGTACATACTTAACCATATTGTGTGTGTGTGTGTGTGTGTGTGTGTGTGTGTGTGTGTACCTACTTAACCATATTTTGGGGAAAAATGTGTTCCCAAAAGTGAGCTAAACCTGACAAAATCTCCAAAAACCTCCCTTTGGGGACGTCC
>NW_015635022.1:481070-507973 GCF_001515625.1 Sinocyclocheilus rhinocerous
CGTGTGTGTGTGTGTGTGTGTGTGTACCTTCAGGTCCAGTGCTCGCTGTTGGTTCTGTTGGGAGAGTTGCTCTAGGCCGATGCCATTTTGTTCATTATCCTGCTGGAGTTTAGAGTTGCGACGTTGGAGTTGTTCCATTTCTTTGCCGGTTTTCTCATTTATAATCTGTCAGAAAGAATACAAATTACTTTCACAAGTTCTGCATGTGTGTATACGTTTGTTCCCAACCTAGCTATTCTGTGTGATAAAATAGTTGAAAAATGTCTTCAGATATTAGCTAAATCTGACAAACCCTTTCTCTAGAGAGATTCTCAAATGGAAATGCTGTTCATAAAGTTAAAAAATACAGAAACATACAACTTTTGTAACTTTTACATGAAGTTATTGTTTAATAAAGTTTTCTTCTACAGTTTTAGCAGTTAAAATGAACTAAGATGTCCTACCACTGACCACGGACTGACTTTATGTCACTCCTTCTCCCACTGACCCTAGATCAGAGTTTCGTACTTTGTGTTCCTGGAGCTGTTGTTCCAGTTTCTGCTGATCATCTTGCAAACGCTGGCTCTGCTAAGTCAGTGATTTAATCTCTGAATGTTTGGACTCCAGGTCAGTTTGAAGCTGCTTCACTTCCTTTTCCAACTTCTCCTTCCTCCTGGTTTCCCAATGAATCTCATTCTGACGCACCTGGATGTCCTGCTGGAGCTGTGAGAGAGAGACAGTTTTGTTCCAAATGGCATAAATTACAAATACCTACAAAGGGCACTATCTATATATCTATCTATCTGTCTGTCTATCTGTCTATCTGTCTGTCTGTCTGTCTGTCTGACATACAGACATCATAAGCATCAGCCGGTGTGTGCAAATGACCATTACTTTCAACCCTTCCACCCCTTTAACTTTTAGAGGCACTTCTAAATGGAATACATTCAGAGTTTAAAGTGGTTTGTCAGACCACTTATTGATTTTCTTACTGTGCTATACACAGTAAACAATTTAAGATTTATTTTGCCAGGGAGGTGACAGGGAATCAAATCTGTCCAAATTTACAAGTTTAAGTGCCACATTCACAGGGTTTATTATGTTCCATTTCTCACAACATATGAAGACACAAGACAGGAACTGCTAGAAATTCTTATACGTTTGAAGAGTAACAATCTCCACACACCATACTTCAAATATTGATTTGCTGACACAGATGGACATTTGAGACAAAAAATGCTTTAATTTATCCTAAAACGTATTCATAGCCTTAAAATCGGACAAACAGCAGTAAAAAAACTGCTGATATTGATTCCAGTGATAAAATGAGCCAATTATATTTTAAATGATTGTTTTTGCATGTACTTGTACTTGCGTATGCACTCTGCACACTCACATAAAGTTATATCACAAGACCCAGTGGTGTCATACACAACGTTTTTTATGTTATACCTGAGCAATTGTGTCCATCGCTTTGTTCTTCTCAGCCTCAGTCTCCTGCTGAGCATCAGTGGCTTTAGTGAGGTTCTCCCGGAGAGTCACCACCTCTGACAGCAGCTTGTCTATCTGCTTGGTCAGGTCCTCTTTAATCTTTAACAGATCGCCAATGCTAGACACATTCAAAAAGGTTTATGAACAAGCTTTGTTCCTCATGCCCACCAGAACACCTCAAAAAGGTCCTCTGAAGGCCATCAGGCCGCATTTACCATAGTACGAAGTTATGAATAAAAATAAATATTAGAAAAAGAATTGTGTCAGGCATACAAAAACAATATCTGCAAGATAAAAGCGTGTAACTGCCTGTATTCTACCAGAATCAAAAGGAAAATGGAGAATAGCCTGAACATAAAGTTGTATATTGTTCACCTGTATTCTTGGACCTCCGAGACTCCAGTTCCTTTTTCAATAAGCTTATTGAGACAGATTATATCCTCCTTTAGTTTCTGGATTGTTTCTTTTGCCTGCAACTCCTTTGCATGTGAAGCTTCAACCATTTTCCAGGCCTTGTCAATTTCCTAATCAACAGTAAAATAAACAGATAATTTGCTAAGGCAAACGATGTGGAAAAAGCTCGAAATTAAGTCTAATGTTCTACCATATATGAGGACATCATGCAGAGGTCATCGTGTTTATTTCTGAAGACACAAATGAGCACAACGTCCATTTTAGAGTGCAGTCATTTCAGGCTAATGTACCATTTTAAGGGAGGTGATTGTGGCTTAAGCTAGTTTCATGGCTGTGGATATTTTGATGGTGTTGGACACTATCTCTGCGTTCAGCTCCCTGCATTTGGACATCAGTCTCTTTTCATTCTCGTGGGACTTCCGCAGAGCTTTGGCGATCTTCTCATATTCCACATGAAACTTCTCTAATTTTTTCGTCTCCTGATAACTCATTTAAAACCTCCTCGATGTCCTTTTCCATGGTTTCAAATGTGCTGTCCTCAGTCTGAAAATCAGAAAATGTAAACAGTAAGTGATATTATTAAAAGATGCTGTCTGATAACCTAGGACCTATGCTGACAATGTAAATGTTGAAGATAGTCTGAAAGAGTTGAAGAGAGTCTGAGACTGGCATATTTGTAACAGTTTGCAAGTCTGCAGTAGCACTGCTGATGACATACTGAAATATATGATCAAAACACAAAGAACAAAGAGGCGGCAGCAGGTGCTGGTTTTAATACAGCTGTTGGAGAGTTCACAGGCTTCATGGGGAAAATGAAAGGAATCATACACTGAAGCTTTGCCTAATCTATCTAAATATACAGTTTATTGATTGTGGTCAATCATTCTTTCAAATCATTACTTCAAATCTTTTAGCAATTAAAAGATTTACAAAAGATTGATGGGGTGAAAAAGCCTGAGACGTTTTTTTGGGGGGTATTTTGGCAGAAAAAGACGTAGAAGTAGATAGTAAGTAGTAGATAAATTTGTAGAAGTAGAAGAACTGTTACTGGAACTGACTAACCCTGATAATTAGTTTTCAATTTGCAATTTCTGGTATAAAATAAATAAATAAATGAGTTTATGCTTGTGTTATTAAAAGGGTATAGCAAATAATGAATACAGTTAAAGTGGGACACTTTCTGAAAATTTTCCAATGTGTTGTTTTAAAAAGCATTACAAATATGTGTCCCACTTTACTTGTTTTCACAAAGCATAAACCAAGTTGTTAATGTTTACAACAATGTTGACAATCGTACAAAAAGGTACTTTTAAAAAAATCACCTTATCAAAATGGAAAAGGCTCATAAAACGAGTGTCCATAAAACTGACCCAGTAAAGGTTTTTGTATTTTTATTTGCATTTTATCTTATAGCCTATAAAATATAATTATATAATTGTATATTTCAGCTATTTTCATCTAGCATAAATGGTAGAACTTTAAAAACGTTACAGTACTTTTCACTTTACTGTAACAACTCAAAACACTGAAATGCTTCAGAGTAATGCAATAAATATTTAACATATTTCACTGGGACCACAGCAAAAACTTAGTGTTTGAGATGCTAATAACTAACTTACATATTAGCATCTCAAACGCTAAATTTTAGCTGTGTCTTATTCTAAGATCTAGTATGTCTCCCCACAGTTCGGCAAAAGTTGCAGATGAACATACCTCCATTGTGGTCGTTTGTCGGTCCTCTCTAAAACTCAGCAAAATGTTGTTGTTTTGTATTTAATGAACTGTAACACACATAGTATCCCTGTTTTGCTTCAACGACACGCACGACACTTGTAACGGGACATAGCGCTCCCAAATATTGTGGAGAGAATATTATACAGAGAGAAGACACGATTATTAAGAATAATGAGTAAATAATGTGTAAGGTTCATCAAAGTTGTTTGTGCATGCGCCCTGCTTTGTTTGTGTGTTGTTCTTTACACTAGATGGCAGCTTTACACAGTGCAACTTGTAATAAAGAGCAGTGAAAAATATTTATTAACTGTCAGCATAACCAAAATCCTTTAAACATACAGTATGTATAACATAGGATGAGCTCAGCAAATGTGGGACAAATGAGTATTATGACCAATTGCCTTTTAAAAATTGTCACTTGTCATTCATAATTGCATAAGGATACTGTCATTCTGGAAATGTTTTAATTTATCTGAGGTCATAATAGTGGATCATTAAACTTCAACATCTAACAGAATAGAAATCACCTCCTTTTTTTTTTTTACAATTATTATTGAATAAGGTATGTATTTTGTTACTAGTAAGGATATGTTGTAACTACTGGCTGTAAGGTAATGGTGAACACGTTTTAAAACTGTTCTGATGGATTGTGGTCATTAGTCATCAAACTTTTATGAGTTATATATGAACCGTGTCATTTAACAGTTGGAGCCTTGACATTTACTGAGCTGTTTCTGCATTGTTTTAAGTGCACTTTGCTGGACATTTATGGTCATTAGGTGATCTTGGGCTGGTAGACCACTTTAGACCAGTAACAAACCATCTATTGTACTACATTCCAAAAACCAGCTTAACCATCTTAAGGTGATATAGCATGGATTTTTTTTTTTTATTATCATAGACCCATGCATACTTGATTGATTGATTAATTGGTTGGTTCGTTGATTGATTGTATAATTCTACAAAAACAAAAAAACAAAAATCAACGCTGTGCCTAACTGTGTTCATTTTAAATTTTTCCCACACAAACTGAGAGTATAAAACTTTATCAGTGCTTAATCACAAACCAGTGACATTTCTGGCATTTGATTATGCTCTCTATGACACTCGTGTTCAGGCCCAGATTCAGTCCAAGCTGGGACAAATCCTCTCTGCCAGTCATCCCAAATCTGCAGCACATGTACTCAGGTAAGCAACCTGCTGATTACATAATATGGCAATGTTATTATTAATAATTTTATAATTACACTTCACTGTCCCTAGCCATGCTGAATGGTGTCAGATGACGCAATGAGAGGTGTGGAAGTTCCTAAAGACCTGTTGAGTCACTTAGATTGTGTCTAGCCTAAATGTGTTAGCATTTTCTTAAATAGTCCAGTTGCTGGCCTTATATGGAAGAATTTTAAATATTATATCAATTTGATTCAGATAGCTTTGTGACATGACTGTAAGTAATAAAACATTACCAAAGCTGGGAATAGATGCTAAATAAATGAGTAAGTAAATAAATAAATAAATAAATGTATTTTAGGACTTAAACTATACATTATTATTGATGATTTGTTTCTAATTGTAGACATATTCCATATTGACGTTCATCAATACCTGAAATAGTATTTAAAAAAAAGAACACTGAAATGCGTTTTGAGTGACTATTACGGCGTGTTTTGGCTGTTCCCTTCTGGATCTCCCTTGTATGTTATGTTCGTATTTTCCTGAAGTAGCCTAATGTTGAGTCACTGACTGACGCCAATAAGTGACACATTGTCATCAGTTCGTGCGTCGGCACCTGAGCTGATGAAGTCTGATCTTGCCGCAAATAGTGTTCATATACAGTACAGAAATGTTGGCTTCCCCGTTTAAACGAAAGCATTCAGTAGTAGCCAAATTGTATAGGTGAGTGGATTATATACTTATGAGGAATCATCATGCTGATGGTTGGGGCAGTATATTTCATCTAATCTAAAGTAGAAGCAGGCGCGACAGATGCGCGTTAAATCCCCGATGAAGGCGTGCGTCAAAAACTCACCAAAGCAGGATAACAAAACAAATATCCGAGGGAAGAAAAGTTAGCAAATCAAATCGTTTTTGAGCTGACCTACTTAAATTATCCGGTTTATTCCGATTTCGTTCATTGCAAACCTCCCTCAGTGCCTTTTTTGTGCGTTTTCCCAAAACGCAAACACGCGTCTTCCCACCTGCAGCTTGGGCGCGTTTGGGCAGCTGATGCTTTTCAATGACAGTTCATCGAGCAGAGAAAAACTTGTGGATCTGTAGTCGGTTCACACCCGACTTGTCACGGACATAATAGCAACAACAGATCAAGAGAGGCACGATAAGGGTGAGTTATAGTGCCTGGCGCTCGAAGTGCAACATTTGGAGATCAGCAGCATCAGCAGCAGCACCAGCAGTCATGGGCAACAGTGTGTCCGGAATCAGAGCACTGCACAGGGGACAGCAGAACAGATTTCAAAGACTTCCAAACTCACATAAAGGTTAGTAGTTTATTTGATTTGATTTTATTCTAGTCTTTCTGAAGTAAACAGTAGAGCATGGCGCTCGCAACGGAAAGGTCGTGAGTTCGATTCCCGGGAATGCGAGAAAAAAAATCACTGGGGAAAAAAAAGAGTGTCAAATGCATAAATGTAGTTGCCTATATTGCATATTTATTGTCCCCTATTTTGTACATAATTTGGAATATGGTTTTTAGCTGGTCCAGGTAAGCTGTATTGGCTAACTCTCATCATCTTTATGGTCTACTAGGGCAAGATAGCATGTTCCAAATCAAGTAACCAGCTCAAGATTTTTTAGGAGAGAAGAGATTTTCTTTTTTCTATTTATTCTAAAGTTAAACGTTCTGCACCAGAGAGTAGTTTGTAATTGATAGGCCAAAGGTTCTTACACTTGTGCCACATTCATCAGCTTCTTAAGTGTTGAAAGCAAATAGTGAAACTTTACTTTGTCCATGTTACTCATCACATACCCAATACTGTGATTAATTATTACAGCCATAATAATAACAATGCGCAATTATGAGCAGCTCTGCAAACAATTAAACCCTTAGGACATCATGTTCATTAATATTACTCAGTATTTACTTATGTAAATACACACTGTACTATGTGTATGATCGTTGTACTGTACAGTGTGACCCAAGTTATAAATTATGAGACCAATTCAAAAGTCCAAGCTATCAGAATGACCCAAATTCGCTGTCTGTGCCGGAAGTTCAACTAGGTCCGGTTCACCTGGTTAAAAGTTGAATGGTCTCACTTTCCCTGACCGAGTATCCTTCAGAAACATTATTTTATGTAAGCCTCTCCTGAACTCCTCTCCAACTCCTAGTGGTGCTGCGTAGGAGGTTTGCGGCGATGGAGGTAATTTTTGAGATTCTGTTCTGTTTCAAAGCTCTTCTGATTCATGCATAACAGAGCATCTGATTATGAAGATTATGCCAGTGCGGATATAATTGCGCCCCTCATTAGAAATCTGGCATATTAAATAATAATACAAAAAAATCAAATTTCCTGAAATGGAAAAGTATCATATTTGATACATCAAGCTTTTATGGTTCATTTATTTAAAATAAAAAAAAACACCTACTTCAACTTAAAAACTTAAGTTCAGCTGCCTTAAATTGATAAGTATAATCAAATTGGCTGTACAAGTAATTTCAGCTCAAATTATATTAAACTGTCTTAAAAACAAAAATGAATCATATTACTTAATGAAGTTGAAATTGGTTAAATTAATGACAAAGTAATGGAGGGGGGAAAAAACATATGTTGCCATAAATATGGAGGTTGTACCATAGGAGAAAAAAACACCTCAGTTTTATTCAGAGGCCCAAACCGAGCAAAAATATGCAATTTAGTGCAATGGCTGAGATTTATATGGTCAACATATAATGCAATGCAATACAATGATGTTTGAGAAATGTACAAACAAACATTTCTTCAAAAGCCTGATGAATCATATTTGATACTCACATTTTAATATGATTTTGGATCATGTATGGATAATCGTGAAAACCTAAATTGTCCTATCCATTAGCTTATTATAAATCTTCATCGAATCATATTGGAATGCAATTTATCTGGGAAATATGATTTTTTTTTTTTAAATGTTTGCTAGGCACAAGAATCAAATAACAATCACATAATTTTGTATGACATAAAAAAATGAATAAGTGACTAAGTAAACCTAAATACAGTATTTGCAGATTTTATGCTAAATAAAAATGCCCTAAATTGGCAAACCTATCTATAATATAACTGACTTATAGTGCCATACTTGGGCCCTGCATGAGCTCATCTTTTTAGCATGTGCACTTTGCAGCACAGCACATACAAAATTACAGTAACAGCGTAAAATATTCCCATATGGCTTTTTTTCCCTGGCCAAGATCTGTTTCAAATAAATGTTAAATATTTGTTGTAAATTACACAGCTTAAGGAAATATACATTTTTCTTTATATTATTCTCCACTCATGCTGGCAAAACTCATTCACTTGCATGTTGCATCCATAATCATGTGATTCAAATCAAAGCTTGCAAGGCAGAAAGAGGCCATCAGGGAGATTATGTTACAGATTGCTTTTTTAACATGCTGTACAAGCCCACACACATTTGAATAGAGGACACACACACTTACTCACATAAAGACCCAAACCAACATGACGTTTTCCTTTGGGAACAACAGTTTAGTTCCATTTGAAGTCACTTTTTAACATGGCGAGGCAAAAAAAAAAAATCACAGTAATCTGCTGTGAACTGAATGAATAATAATGGCTCACGGCTCATTTCTGACAGCTGCCTGATATGCCTCAGACAAATTAAAGAAGGTCAGACTCACAGAGAGTTGTTAATAGCTCAAAGGCTTTTTGAGGTTTATTAAGCATTGAAAAGGTGCACATAATTGCCTGATATGTGAAATGAACTCCTGTGCAAGGCAGTTTAACTGATCTGAAATCTGAAAGCGTGGTTTAATACTGATGATGTCAAACGGATAGTTCTGTCGTAATTTCTCACCCTCACATCATTCCAAACCTGCATTAAGTTTTTTCTTCTGTGGAACATAAAATCAATTATTTTGAAGAATGTTGGGCTCCAAACAACATTGGACCCCATTGACTCTCATTTAATGGACAAGAAAGAAAGAAAGAAAGAAAGAAAAAGAAAGAAAGAGAAAGAAATGTGAGTGGAAAAGTTACCCATGCAAAACTTGCTTCCGCGCTGCTAGGGAGATTTTTGGGGGGATTTTTTTTTCCAACTGTATCATCATCTGCCTTGCACAGCATCAATCTCATGACTTAGAAAAGTAATAGATGATGTCTCCAGAAGCCAAGCAATTTGAGCTCTCATTCATGGATGTAGATTTAAACAGTGAAGTGTGTAATTCAAATCCCTGAAGCAAAGAATGAGCAATAGCTCAGCTAATAAATTGTTCTAAGAATGTTGTGCTAACATTTCCGTTAAGTTATAAAAATCTTATTTCTGAATGTTAAAAAAAAAATGTTTCTTGTTTCTTCTAGGGAACATTCCAATCTATAATTTTCCTAACATTATGGGAATGTTACTTTTCAATGTTCTCTGAACATTCTATTTACTAATTTCACTTCTAATGTTATTTTGCTATAATGCTATTCTATTCAAATGTAATAACTTTACCAGCCTTGGCTGTATGCTAATTGTGATGCATGCCTTAGCAAGCACCATTAATGAAAGATGAACCTATTTTTTGTGTGTGTTCTATGGCTCTGTCTTTGTGTAGATTGCCCTAGTTGGTTAGTTACAGAATAACTGGTATTCTTGAATAAATAGAACAGGTATTCTTGAATAAAAATGATCATCTAAGACCATGGTGTTTTTCATCCAGAAGAAAACAGCCCACAGATCTATTGGCAGCTCAGGACTATTAATCAGCAGACCTGATTGTGGAGCCCAAGGCCGTTGATGGGAGCATTTAACATTTCCACTAAGTTCATGAGCTGAAATCTTGCAACACACATGGCTAACCTGACTTTGACTGCATCCAGACTGCCCTCATTCAGGTTGCCTTAACTGTAAGCAGGGAAATTTCAACTAATCACAGCTTGACCCTCTACTTATTACGGAATTGATGTTTGTTTAGTGATTTTGTAGCGCTGCACACACCACTTACCCACACACTGAGTGTTCAACATTCAGAGTGTTGAAACGGAGACTGGAATGCTGTGATTTATCCCTGACTCGCTGTGATTTCTTATATTTTATATATGGCACTTAAAGGTGAACCTTGTAATTCTGGTAATTATTGGCATGAATGCTACAATTTTGCAAAAGCAAAAAATCCTCAGTAAATTGTAATCAGTTTATCTTACATTTTCTTCACAATTCACAGACTACAACAAATCTACGGTATCTTCTTATGAGAAATGTGCTATATGTGCTGCAAGTAAAAATATAGACTAGTAAGATCATAATTTTGTATTTAATACAAGAAGTCATAGTGTTGCAATACCCCCAAGTGCTCCCAAAAGGTTAAATGTTCACTATGTGCAGTAGTTGCACACTAAGGTTTTATTGTATATTTCTGTCCTTAAAGCTGTTATGCAATACAGTTCACCCTCCATTTCTCTTGCCATTACCTCACAGAATGAGTATGAAAATAGACCTCTGTTTCTCAGAGCTAGTGATATAAAAGCTCTGAGGTCACTGCGGTACTCTGGAAGACACAAACACGTGTTAAAAAAGAGCCTCCAAACAGAATCAGTCATCTGATTAAGCCTTTTCATCTAATATTACATAAGCAGAGTTGCACTGGTGAGTCAGGACATATATCTTGTGAAAATTATTGTATTCAGTCCTGAAGTGCATCATGTTTGTCTCAGTCTCAGAGTATCAGATGAGACACCAACAGTCCATGTTTGTGTTTACAAGGTGCCTGTGTTGATACATTGGGTCATATTCATGAAAAAAACAGCATAGCAAATTTCTGTGTAAATCATACATAAATTTACAATCAATTTAATAGCATAAAATATGAATATAAACAAATAAATAAACAAACAATCTGCTTGCATTTTAAGAATAAGAATTTTATTTTATTTTTTTACAATTAATTTATTGATGGTTTGCTAAAGTTTGTCAAGTTGGTGACACTCAATCTTTGAAATATTATATGTTATATAAGTAACCATTCATGAGCAGAATATTATCGAATATTATGCTTTGTTTTCTGAGTTATGTCTGTATTTATTAGCTTTTGGATGGACAGGATTTTTAAACGCAAAGTCAATGCACATTTTACAGTTATAAAGTCACACCACTGTAGTGATAATTTAGTATTATTTATAAACTATTATAGTATTTATACATATTTTGAATTATCTTTTATTTTTACATTTTCAGTTTGTTTGTTTTAAATATTTCTTTATTTTATTTTTATACTTATTTCAGTTTTAGTGCTTAAACTTATTTCATTTGAGTTATAGCTGGCAAGGCAACATTTCAAATTTTTTTTGTAATATTTCTATTTTATTCCATCTATTATCTTAAACATTTATTTGTTTAAATTATTTAAAATGTTTTTTTTAATAGTTTTAGGGAACAATAATAACACTGTACCATTGTTTTCATTCATTTGTCCACACTGGTCTCTTATACTGTGGTAAAATCTATCATCAGATAAGCTAACACATAAAACAGTACAAATAGTGTTTAGTCACTTTATATGTCAGCAAAAATAATTTGTGGACAGAACAAGCTGGGTTGTGGACCGGACCTTATTATTAGAAGCAGAAGGTGTGGCTGCACAAGACTACGCTATATTTGTCCAGCTTATGTCAGCGCATTGGAGTGTGAATCATAAGAGGCGTACCTATGTGCGATTTGTTCTTAGACAGATTATTGATTGATTCTTTGTGATGTCTTAAGATGAAAAGTACTGCATTGTGTATAATGTACATACCACATAACTGCACACACACTGAAACATACATGTACACAAATGCGGCACACACACACACACACACACACAACATGTTAGACGTGTCTCTCTGGGTATGCATTGTGATTATTATGGGTGTGGTGTTATCATGGCTTTATCAACTTGTCAGTTAAACAGATCTTAGTTGTGTAAAAGAAAAACACCCTCCAAAAACACAAGCTGGTCATGTGACTGTGTCAGTTAAAGATGATCCGATGTTCCCATAATAAAACGGAACTGTACCACCTGCTGCTTTTGGAAACAGTACAATAGTCCTGTATTTACTTTCATTTTACTAACAGTCAAATATAGTCTGTTTATTTGTATAGCACTTTTCACAGTGCATATTGTTTTAAACCAAATTGTGCCCAGTGACTAAGCTAAACACCCCACTTACTGTATGGTCTGAAATTGTATTTATGAAACATAATGACTTTATGGGGTAAGATAAATCTTTAGTTTCAGTTCTGGGTACTTTAGAATAAGACAAAAATGATTAGTACTGTGATCCTAAAAGTCACTGGTGAGGTTTTTTTTATGTGGGATTTGGGATATTACTGCAGCATGTCGTGAAGTTATTTTCCTCTGTAAACACAATTAGAAAAACCTGTTGACTTTATATAATAATAATACATTTGACTCATATCTTGCATACTGACCCTTGTGGAGTGCCATGTCCCTTTCCACAAGAAGAGCACTTGAAATAAATTTTGTTCTGCAAAATGATTTTAGTGAGATTTAGAATATGTATGGTGGGTTTTCTAATTTAGGTTGTTAAAAAAGAAAATGACCTCCGATCAGAACAAAGTCATTCATGTCATATATTATTTAAGCGAGTGCTGTGAGCAAACAGACAGGCACATGAAAGCCTAGACACAGTATAACTAGATAAAATGGAGATAGAATGAAAGATGAACAAGAGAAGGACATAGAAAGAAAGGTTTCGACAGAGAGTCAAAAATGCGTTCTTGACTCATACTGACTAAAAAACAAAAACAAAATGCCCATGTTCTTTCACAGTCATTTGACTGGGTGTCTGAGTGCAGCTTTAGGCCCGAAACACACAAGGCGAGTACACAATTGTAAATGCTTCTAGCTATACAAGCTCTATTTAACGTGTTGTTGAATACTGAAATGTGTCAGAATGCACAGCAAATACGTGTTGGTATTGCTGCAAGGGGCACTGTAGTGGCCATTTCAGGTCTTCTCACCCTTTTCAGGTCAATTTACAGTCATGGTGCAACATTTTGAAGAGAATGGAATTGCTGAGAAATTAGAGCCCGGTCTCATGAAAATGCGTATAAATAGTACGCCAAATAAAAACGAAAACTCGTGGTATTGATACGCAAAAATGGACTTTGGCGTGTATATGCTACGCACGTGTTTGGCGTGCATATAATACACAGTTTTCGCATGCATATGATACGAAATTTGTTGGCGTGCATATGATACGCAGTTTATGCATACATATGATACGCATCTACCCCACAACCCTAATCTTACCCATCGCGTAGCATATACACGCCAAAGTCCATTTTTGCATATCAATACCACTAGTTTTCGTTTTTATTTGGCGTACTATTTATACGCACTTTCATGAGATCGGGTTAGAAATTAAAGGTCAAACATGCTTGCTAAATAATTCGGTTATACTTTATTTTGTTGGTCCCCTTTAGACATACTGTTGACTAAAGGGATGACAGTGACAAGACACAGATAATAAAAAGAATAAAAATATGATAAGTAAATAGGAAATAATAATATACAAAAAATATATAAAAAAATACACAATGTACAAAATAGATAATAGATGGTATTTGTGTGTACAGGTGTGTTATGTACAAATGCAAGTTTTTGTGTTAAATAAATAAATGTGTTATAAATAAATAGTGTTGTGTATTACACGTTTATTGCCAAGTTAACTGTTCATGAGATGGATTGCCTGAGGGAAGAAACTATTCTTATGCTTGACCGTTCTGGTGGTGAAATATTACTGTTTTTACTGTATTTTTGATCAAGTAAATTCAGCCTTTATGAGCATAAGAGACTTTTAAAAAAAAACATAAAAAATCTTACTGATCCCAAATGGTTGGACAGTCTAACATACACACTAGTTTTACTTGGCTATAGCAGATTGGACGTAGATACAACAAGCGGTACAACAAATGGTAGCTCCAAAGGTGAAACATCTTGATCCCCAGTTTTACTGGACCTTTTATTAACTTTGTGTTTTGAAATCTATAATTAGATATACAGAGACAGAACAATCATTGTTCTTTCCTTTGAGCCTGGGTCCAGACAGATGATACATAAGTTTATATTTGTGAAGCCATGCCTATGAGTAATGGTGGGAACTGTCTCGACTGAGGAACCTGACAATATGATTAAATAGCCTTAAAAGCAGCAGTGATCTGACCCCCTGGCTGGAACAAACTCTTTCAGAAGCCAAAAAGTAGCTTTGTCTGTTTGTAAAGAAGCGCTCTGTATGCCACCACAACACAAGGCTCATTTATCATAAGCAAACTACAGAGCATAAGTAAGATTTATCGAAAATGTAGATACTCGTGTTTTTTAGCAGAGTTTTTCTCTTTTCACAAATGTCGCTAGTCTTATAAGTTATGTCCAAATACTAGCTTACTAGCACATTGCACAGCATTTACAGAAAACTGCCTATTTCTATTCTTTTACAATAAAGAGACGTTTACATCAAGCACGAGAACTATAAAGATAACTAAGTATATAAGTCCACGCCACAACTAAAGCCAAAGATGAATAATATCGTTGGAATAACTTTGGAGAATTTTTCTCCAGCTGATAAATGATAAAAAAAGCATAGATAGCCAATCAGAATCCACCCGAAAATTAAAGAGCTTGAGCATTTAAAGTGGCAGATGACAGAACTGTGGCGCATTTACAATAAACACAACGCTATCATGCACTGGTGTGGACGCTAAACTAGATAACAGGAACGTTGTCAGAACTTTGGCTAACGTTCTGGCAAGGTTCTCTCTAAGTTATGAACAAACATTCTTCCTAAAGCCTTAATATAATGTTCATTCAGTTGTCTGGTCTTTAATAACATTCTCAAAAGGATAGTACAAAAATATGTATACATCGTTCATGGAAAGTTTTTTTTCCTGAAGCGTTTTAGTTAGACCTTTTTTTAAAGGTTACTACTCGTTTCAGAATGTTCCGAGAACATTTAAAAATAACATTCCAATTACGTTTACAAAATGATCAAACTGAATGTTCCCTTATCCTTCACATAACCATGAAAAACGTTTTTAAAAACTGGACATTTTGAACATTCAGAAATAACATGTTCATAATTTAATGGGAATATGTTGTGGAACGGCATGAGAGTGAGTAAATGATGGCAGAATTTTCATTTTTGGACGAACTATCCCTTTAAATCGCCTCACTGCACTGGATGTGTATTTTCATAGTTAAGTAATACCAGACTTGGAGCTTGCCTATTGTTGAGGGGTTCTTGCCAAGTTTCTCTTTAGAGTTGAAAGGGATTCTCTGTAAGTTTAGTTGGGGGATTTGTCCATGTTTTAATGCATTTCAGAGCTTTATAAGCCATGCATGATCAGTCAGGCATTCAGCCCCCTGGTGAAACTCCCTGTTGGGGTTTCCCCCACCACGTCACAGGTGGAGTCCAAACCAACCAAGAACCAGATGCAGAAACAGATGATTTTTTTTTCCCTGCAAAGAAAAACCACTATGTCAGATTTGGAACTGTTTCTTTTCATGCATATTTACACAAAGAATGTTGAAAAAAGGCCGCACACCAAACACTGTTCGTTGAAACTAACAGGGCACGATAAATCACAGTTTCGGTGCGATAAATGACCCAATGCCATATAAGTGATTGAATTCTCTTTTATATAACTACTTATTAATATGATTTGATTGGTTTTGCCTGTCAGTATTACATTTCTTTTTTCTAAACTTATGTGGCATTTTCTGTGAATATGGTACACAGTCGAGGTATTGACGGTGGAAGAGAGTGCTGGTCATTCACTCCCCCCACCGACAATCCTTGCTGGTACCGAGACTCAAACCCGAGACCTTTGGGTCACAAGTCCGACTCTTTAACCATTAGGCCACGACTGCCCAGATGCGTCGGTCTCTCCAATATCAGAGGTTTCGACCTTTATGAATATATGTTATATTGAAATCATACAACTATGATTTCACATCTACTGAATTAAATTCACATCTAATTCATTAAATTAAATATATCTGTGTGATATATGTGAAATATGTCTGTGTGTTGTTGTTATTATTATTAACTCATTTTGCCATTCAGCATTTCTTAAAAATCATTTTTTAGTTCTTTAGTTTGAGTTTATTTAAGTGCTTGAAAATGACAAAATGACATACAAGGTTTGTTTTTCTTAATTATTTAAAAATTGATATAAATAATAATAAATAATATAATGTTGAAAAATGAACTGAAAACAAATAATGTCTAATATATAATTTGCTCTCATGAGATTGACAATCAATATTTTCTGAAGGTTATGCACTTCGTTTTTCACTGACCATTTATTGAAAAAGAAAAAGTTGCAGGCCCATTTTGTTGCTTAATCATGAAAATTCCCATGCAATTCATATTCAAATGTCAAATGTTTTATTCAGATAAACAGCACTGCATTGTTTGTTGTGTAGGTGGTTCTTGGCGACAGGGACACTATTTGTTGTGTCTATATGTTGCAGAATAGAAAACCTACCATATTTTGAGCCTTTGGTAATATATATGCCATATTGTGGGACATTATCCAAAGAACCAGCATTCTCTCTTTTCCTCCTCATCTCTGTCTTTATCCACCTCCACATCCTGGCCCTCGGGCCTAGACTGCACTGCGTGGGCCCCGGCATGTGTGCTTGTGTGTTTTGACCTGTAGACGCCGTGTTGACATAGTGCTCAGTACTGCATAAGCTGATAAAAATACAAGCGTTTGGGCTGCTGTGCTCAGGTCCTGCAGTATTACACAATCAGAGCACTGGCCCATGTATTGTGATATTTTAATATGAGAGACTTTAGCACCAGAGGCATTTTAAATGATGTTTGTACTGCATTGTTCTTCAAGGTAAAACTATATAAAAGAGTAGCTAGCATTACACAACCAGTTCCCATGAGCCAATGATGTATGTAATCTTTGACTTCACAGTAACTTTAACATCATGCACAACCACACACTGATGCTGCTTCAAAACCTACTCGGCTGCAATCGGAAGCAATATGTTAAGGGATGGCGTTCAAAATCCAAAATTATTATTAGTAGTAGTATATATATTTCTTAACGTAGTATTATTATTATTATTATTAATATAATAATATAATAATATCCTCTTTATCCACATAGGAACCAAGAATAAAACAATTCCTGCCTCACCTTTACCATTTACACTATCCTTTCCCTCTCCCCGTCCTCTCTTTCTCTCTCTCTGATAGGATAATCTGGCGAGCGAGCGTCGACCCATGTGAGGATGGGATTACACTTTTATTTGCAGAGCTTTTATCCTGCTTGCCATCTGTAGATACACGAGAGAGACAGAAAGCGGCTTTGACTTTCAGGGTCCATTTCTGACCACTCTGCTCCAAAAATTATCACCTCACATGTGCGCAGGGAAAAAAAAAAAAAAAAAGCTTAAAAAAATAATCACATTGAGCCATTTCATAATACAAAAACAAACAAAAAAAGAGTTTGCTAATAATACTTTTTACTATAATTTTACTATTACATATTCATAGTATTATTTAAATAATAAAAATATATTTAAATATATTATTATTCGGAGAGAATTTTTATTTTATTTATTTATTTATTTTTGTTCGCAAAACAGCATTGTGTGATGTCACAACCATATACATTTCTGAACAAGATGTTTTTGAATTTTATTTCAAATTTTCTGGAAGAACTTAGGAACTTGAATATTAAAATATGTCTATACTGCATTTTGTGTGTGTTCAAAAGAGCAACGAAAATCTGGTTTTCCATGATTATGTCCCCTTTAAATCTTTTACTCACTGTCCTGAAAGTCCTCATGCAGCGGAGCTCAGCTAGAGGTCAACACTTCACCCTTCAGGATCCGTCTTGTCCTTCATCGCCTGCAATTAACAGCACTGCCTGCAATCTGATCCTGGAGCCCTACAGATGACTCCTACTGTCAGCTCATCACCTCCCCTGGAGGTGTCTGCTTCAGTTCCTACAGCGCTCCAAAGTGTCTCCCAGGCAAACACTGTTAGATCCTATTCCCCTCTGTAAAAGAGATTTATCTCTAGATAATTAAGCCTACTGATGTACGCCATGTATGCGGTTGCTACAGGTCCTGATGTTTAATATAATGAGAATGCCCCCTTAGGTGTGAACAGAAGACATAGAGAACTAGAGTAAAGAATATGATATCTGACACATGTAGAAATGCACAGGCATGGGCAGGTGTCAACACAAACACTCACAGTCACACCTATTCTTGTAAAAATCTCCTATAGGCTTAAAATAAAAAATAAAATTATAATAATCTGTATTTTTTTTTTTTTTTATCCGAAACCATTTTAGTTAGGAATAACCCAACATAATCAAAGCCATTCAAAATTTCTCGTTGTGAGGAGAAGGATTTTGGACCAATGAGATTTTACTGTGGGCGGAGGAAATCTGCCTTACACCTTTTTGCATTATTTACAGTTTAATTAAGACATAACTTGAGCCAGGTTTTACTATATCTGTGAGGGCACATTTGGCTCTCAAAACTATAACCAAACACTCTCTCACCATCAAACACAGACACTTATATTTTAATTTAGTACTAATTTCAGTTAGATGCTTGTTTTAATTTTAAGTAATCTGGTATTTGTATTTTTAAGCTTTATTTCAATTACCAAAAACATTTTAGTTAAGAGTAACCCAACACAATCTAAGATACTCTCTATTTTTGAGAAGAAGCATTTTGGACCAATGAGATTTCACTGTGGGCGGGGCTAGCAAACACAAGGCAGATTTACATGGAGATCTGTCTTACACCTTCTTGCATTATTTAAAATTTAATTAAGACATAACTTGAGCCAGGTTTTACAATATTTGTGAGGACACATTAGGCTCTCAAAACTATAACCAAACATTCTAATCATCAAATGCATACACAAACAAACATTTCGCAACAAGTAAAGTGAAACAGAAAAATAACCAAATCAGTTTTGTAGCTTTTGTGGACGTTCTCTGTCCTCAGAAAACCTGCTTGGCTTGTTTTGAAAAGTCTCAGAATATAAATGTCCTGACTTCAAAATCTCCTCTGTGTCCTTTCAACAATTCTGAGAGTTAAAACACTCACCTTAAACAATATGTAATATCAGGCTCTCCAGGCCAGAACTGTGACCAACTCAATCAACACTGAGTTATGAGAGCAGCATTTGGCATATGCTTAATATGACTGTCAGAACCCAACCAGATTTTAAATATGTAACAGTTTTCCTGTATGCACAGTGTCTTGAGGGAATCTGGGGTTTGTGATCAAATCTGTTGTGGTGTGCAAGTTGACTGTTGAGCTTCTTCCACCGTGGTGTGCAGCCAGATTTCAGTGACGGATTGGCCCAAATGTAATCCTGAGACCGCAGAGTGTATTAGAGCTAATAGTTGTGGCTTCACCTCATTGGACATGCTTTAGCACCGACTCACAGTCAGATATACGTCCAGCACTCAAAGAGAGTACGTGCCACCAGAGAGTTTTAAAGAGAAACAGACTTTCTTTCTTTACTTCTTTCAGCTCTTTTTATGCTTCAGTCACTCGTACACAAAGCTATGCTTTAAAGCTTTTGTTCGCGGTAAATGTGCATAGCTATGAATGTTTAGCTGTTCAGTGTTTAACTTTCTATTTTAAAGTAAACGTTTACAGTGAAGTGCAAAGTTGAATAGCTGAAAGAAATAAATCACTTTATTGAGCAAGGATGTAATAAATTGATAAAAAGTGACAGTAGAGAATTTTACATTGTTACAAAATGTTCTTTTACATGTTCTATTTTTCAAAGAATCCTGAAATAAAATGTATCACAGTTTCCACATAAATATTAAGCAGCACCACTAATAACATTGATAATAAGAAATGTTTCGTGAGCTCCAAATCAGCATTTTAGAATGATTTCTGAAGGATCATGTGACACTGAAGACTGGAGTAATGATGCTGAAAATTCTGCTTTTTGCATTACAGAAATAAATTACATTTTAAAATATATTCAAATAAAAAAAACTGCTATTTTAAATTGCAATAATATTTCATAATATTACCGTTTTACTGCATTTTTAATCAAATAAATGCATCCTTGGTGAGCATAAGAGACTTGTTTCAACAACAGTTTAAAAAACACCAAAATCTTCAACGGTTTTGCATGTATTTCAGTTACGCACACTGCTACCTTTCACTACTGATCTCAGGCTGAACCTGTGCCCTGTGCTCAGGCCAAAAACCCTTTACTAAAAGCCTGAAACATGTGCAGCCCAGTAAGCTGATATAACATCCATGTGGTTAGATGTGAGATAAGGTCGCTTTAACTGCTGCTATAAAATTAAAAGTGAAAGCTCTGCATGATTTTGTGGTGCATTATAATGCTAACAGCGCAAGCTGAAAGCAATCACAAGTGGTGCTAAAATCACAAGACATAAATTCTGAAAATGCTCATCTGGGTTATCTGGTCCAGTTCTTGCAGGCCTTTTCAAAAACCGCAATCATCAACACAGCCCATGACTGATTGAAAATTCAGCTTTTTGCATTACAGAAATAAATTACATTTTAAAATATATTCAAATAAAAAAAACAGCTATTTTAAATTGCAATAATATTTCATAATATTACCGTTTTACTGCATTTTTAATCAAATAAATGCATCCTTGGTGAGCATAAGAGACTTGTTTCAACAACAGTTTAAAAAACACCAAAATCTTCAACGGTTTTGCATGTATTTCAGTTACGCACACTGCTACCTTTCACTACTGATCTCAGGCTGAACCTGTGCCCTGTGCTCAGGCCAAAAACCCTTTACTAAAAGCCTGAAACATGTGCAGCCCAGTAAGCTGATATAACATCCATGTGGTTAGATGTGAGATAAGACTCACACTAACTGCCGCTATAAAATTCAAAGTGAAAGCTCTGCATGATTTTGTGTTGCATTATAATGCTAACAGCTCAAACTGAAAGCAACCACAAATGGTGCTAAAATCACAAGACTGCTACGTAAAAGCCAAAATCTGAACATCCTCATTTTATCTTATACGGTCCAGTTCTGGTAGACCATTCCAAAAACTGCAATCATCAACACAGCCCATGACTGATGCAGAATCAAATTTATGTCAACGCACTGTATGAAAATATGGAACATCTGGAGAGGATTAACACTGGAATAATGAATAATAAACAGCTTGTAATGATCTGATCAGTCATTTCCATGATACACATGATTTCTGCAAGCAATATTATATGGATCACAGGAAAAAGGGCCAGAGATAAGGGCTACTAGAAAAAAAAAGTATTTATCTGTATGTCCATCTGTTTGTCCACCCATCCATCCATCTTATCATGTATTTATTATGGCAATAAACTATGCTTCAGCTTTAATAATACTGATCCTCCTTCTCCAGAATATCTTACTTTTAAGTTTCATACAACCAGCTATAAGGCTTATTTTCGATGTAATCCTGCTCAATCTGTGTGCATGTGTGCGTATTATTAAACCTCAATGACAGATCCTATTACCACTCGACTTTTATCTCTTCTCATTGGTTCGCTGTCAGCTCACAACTCTCTTCTCTTTTATTAAATCCAACGAGTCCAGCCCCCCACCCTCCACCCAGAATGTACTCTAAAATAAGGGAACATTATGTAAAAAAAATAATTAAACACACTAAAAATAAACACACTAAAGAGAGCATTCAACAAGAGGTTCGCAAATTATAGCATGATCTCAGACTTTTTCTCTCAGATCTTTTGTGATTAAAAATTAGAATGTGAATTAGAAAAAATAATGCTTTTAACATTAACGCAACATTCAAATGCTGCTTTTTCAAATATTTAATTCTCTCCTAAATTAAAATGAAGACACACACACTTTTTTTTTTTTTTACATGTATTAGATTACTACCGTGGTATGCAAATGATATGTGAATATGGTAATCATTCATCTGATTTTTATTACCATTTGATGCCATGGTTGCACCACAGTCATTTTTGCAAGGGGAGCTCCAGTATTGAGCTGTTTATTTCTCTCTCTCCCTGCACATGTCTGTAATAATGAGAGCATCTAATGTTTCTTTGTAATATTTTGCACATGGTATGCTGCTGTACTAGAGATCTGTGTTTGAATGGTCTTTTTGTTTAGAAACTTTATGAGTGTGTGTGCATGTGCGTCTATAGACCCTCCTCGGCTTCTCTCTGCAGCTGCCTCCATATTTAGTTACTGCAGTGACTCGGTAGATGTAATGTGGTGTTTGGGTTTGTTTCATGTTCTTGCTTTCATGTCTTTTATTTTTTAGTTTGATTCATGCTGTCAGTGTCATGTTTCTCTTGCCCTCATGTATCTCTGCCTTGTGTATGTGTCATGTTCTCATTGGTTATTGTCTTGTCATGTGATTATCAGTTCTGTTTTCTGATTGGTTGTCTTAGTCATGTGTCTTGTTTCCCATTGGTTTGTTCTTGTCATGTGACCTGTATTGTTTGCTATAAGTAGCCATCATGGTGCCACTGTCTCTCGGCTTGTATTGAAGTTGTAACCCGCTGTCGATGAGTCTAGTCTGTTTATGCCTCGTCAAGTCTGTTTATGCCTAGTTAAGTCTGTTCAAGTCAAGTCTAGTCAAGTCTTCGTTTATTGTTTGGATGTTTGGATCACTTGTAAATAAAACTGCACATGGGTTCTCACTACGCTCGCCTTCCGTGGACTGAATCATTATAGTAGAACAGAGAGAATAATCTTTTTCTTGCTATAGTTTGGATTTACTTCACCTACACCACTTACTATGGTATTGTTTATACACAATAAAATGACTTTTTTTTAGTATCATGGCAACGTCATGATGGTAATACCATGGTATTTTTTGATGTACCTTGGGCTTCCAACAACAGAGAAAAATCCAGATGGTCATACCTGGTTCTAGATGGGCAATGCTGGCTATGAATATTCATAAACAGCATCACAAACTTGTGTAGTTGGAACTACAACTCTCAGCCTGTGGTTAGATAGTTTCCTGTTACTGTGACATTAAAAATGGTTTCACACTTTATTTTAAGGTCCAATTCTCACTATTAACTAACTATTAAGTATGACTCTTGCCTCAAACTCCTAATTTGCTGCTAATTAAAAGTTAGTAAGGTAGTTGTTAGATTTAGGTATGGAGTAGGATTAAGGGAGAATAAAGCATTAATATGTGCTTAGTACTAACAAACAGCCAATATGTAATATGCATGCTAGTTAATAATGAGAATTGGTCCTTTAACATGTTACCAAACAGCTTATGTGCAGTACAATCTATATCTCTCATTCCATTTAAACATATACAGAATACACACATTACATTCTATATATTTTAGCGTGTCAACAGTCAGCACCATATTGAAAGAGTGCACATGCGCATAAATGTTCAAGGAAACCTGGAGGATTACGTAGGAAGGAATTTGTGATGAACTGAACATCAAATAAAGCAAAACAAAGGGGAACAAAAACAAAATGTGAAGTAGCAACAGCATCTCAGAGAAAGTACGTTGCTTGGAGAAACAATGCTGCTGACTGAATGAGCCACATGTGTACGGGAGTAAAGTGTAAGCCAATCACATAACATGATTTTTAAAAATGAACGACTTTCTGTAGTTTGTGTAAATTAACTATGATCATTTTACATTCATTGAGATCTTGAATTGATTAATTAACTCCACCATCTGCGTTTTACATCATTTACAAAACTGTTTAACCAACATGGTTCAAACGATGGATGTGCAACTGTTACTACAGTTTTGGGAAGCTAGTGACTAGCTAGTTAATTTGGTTAAGTTACGTCGTTGTACAGCAAACTCACTCACCTCTGGTCAGCTTGGTTTTCCGCTGCCTAACCAGCTAACAACCCATACGGAAATTCAATATATGATATATATTGCTCTATATGATATTGCCATATATGTCACCTGTAAGGCAATATAAACTTTTTACATATGTACATTATCTGGGTATATGTGTATGTCATATATGAAATTCCCATTATAAAATTTGTATAAGTACATAAATTAATAATTCTTTTAGATGGTACTATATGTAGCAACCATATATGTGACCAATATATATTTTATTTATATATGCAACAAAATGTCTGTTTATATAAGTTTTTTAAACAATTTTACATGTCTTCCATTTCCTAATAGGTTTCTATAATGTTTTTACTTCATATGACAATATATTTCATATATGGAAATTTAATGTACATATAGCTACTACTAGTGTATGGAAACAACCAGACAATATATATATATATATATATATATTTTTTTTTTTTTTTTTTTTTTTTTATCAAAACACTTTATACGGGTCACCAACTAACTCAACTCACCTAGCCTTTTCAACAGACTGTCATCAATGTTAAAATACATCAACATTTACTTTAAATAAATGTACATAAATGTACAAATGTAAAGACATAATAGCATACAGATTACAAACGCTCACGTTTTATGTGAATGTACTGTCTATTTCTCTATCTGAGCGGACATGTGTGATTTGAACCCTGTGCAACTGTGATCCCTGGTTGTCATGGAAACCTCCACTATTCTGCAGCTGCTGTTCAACAGCAGATGATGGCAGTAAAAATGAGAGCATGCACACACACACACATACTCACCAACATTACACACAGAGACTCGCACCTTTGGGGGACAGGGGGTGTTTACTTGATACACACCAGCTTGCACGGCATGACACTAGCAGCAATGTCTGTCCTTGATCAATATTATCAAGCTAAATTTGGCTCTGGCCTGCAGTTTTCTCATCTACCACCAAACAACAAGAAGGAGATTATCAGCTTGAGGCATCGTGACCAAGCGTATCATTCAAGAGTTACAAACCACTCAAATTCACAATAGCACATAATGGAAGCACATGCAGTCTTAAAGTCTAACACATCAACTGGACTTTTAATTTATTTAACATCAGCTACTAAAGAACACTCAGTGTCAGACCATGCAAAGCAATAGTGAGACTGATTAGTGTTTATCCATATGTCAGGAAAAGTCCCCGTATGGTTAACATAAACGCCAGCAATTGTAGACAGATGCGAAATGGAGTTCCAGCAGGGAATATAGGCCAAACAAAAGTGCTTATGTAATCAGATTTATTATGAAGAAAGAAATATGGCATGGACTGTGATACAAATCATACAATAGTATCCATGGCTGAGTTCCAATTAAACACACACAATACAATCTATAGTGGTAAAATAAGTAATGGATAATGTATAGTAGAGATTAAACCCAGACAAAGTAATCTTCCCTAAGGGTTTATTTTGCAATAATAAAGGAGATGTACATTATCCTGCTTAGCACGTGTCTATTTGTCAAATATATAGAAAACAGACATGAATTTTTGAATTAGGTTGAATTTATTGTATTATGTGAGAGAAAGATACAGCAGAGAGATGCAAAACATGAAACTAGCACAGTCACTGTACATAGGAAATAGGTTGTTAGGGACAACGGTTAAATAGTTTAATAGTCGTTATACAAAAATATTGACCAATCAGAATCATGTATTTCATAAAATATAAAATCTTTAAAAAGTGAGAGAAACTCTTTTTAGATTTGTCAAAGTTGACATTAATACATTATTAATACACTTACTGTATTTGATATTGCCGCCTGTTCATTTTCCTTTCTAATGATTTTATTTTATCAACAGCCCTAGTTCCATTATATATACATATATATATATATTGAAGATAACTAACAACAATAGCATTAACATTAATGAATAGATAAGAAAAAATATATGCAACAGGTATGAAAAAAGATTAGCTTAATGCAGGTCATTTACAGGTAATAATTTGCTTTGACTTTAGTACAGTAAAAATATAAAAGATAATTAAATAATATAGTGGTAATATTTTCCTTACACATTATAAATGAGTAAAAATATATAAATTGCCTGTATATTTTAAAGGGGACAACGGATAAAATTCTCCTCTTTTTTTTTTTGCATTTAGTTAGGTTTCTGGCATCTCTGCCTGCTCAGAAAATCTGAAAAGTAAACATGCAGCCAGTTTGTTATGCGCTGTCTGAGCCTGAAATTGTGTCATCCAGTGATATTTCAATTTGCAGCCAGTTTCTAGATAGCTAGCTATTTGAATAAGACAACCTCCGAGACATATATGGAGTCCAAGGCAGCATTTCATGCACCTTGTGTCCACATGCCCCACGGAACAGAGGGGTGGGGTTATCATTTCATCATATAATTTAAAGAGACATGCACTGAAATGGGTTGCTGTGAACAGAGCTGTTTTTGACAAGGTAAAAAGGGTGTTGTTTTACACGACCATTGAGGAATTTTAACCAACGTATGTTGAAGACATTTCATGAAGGCCCTAAAGAATCAAATCAACTTATGGAAAATGGGCATCTGATGTCCCCTTTAAGTTCTTTGGCATCAAAAAGTTCAAAACCTCTTTTCCAGAAAACAACAAAAAGCCTAGTGAATGTAGTTTTTTTGTGGAATAATAAATGCTTATTCCTTACCGAAACAGTTTCAATTTAAAGAGACATGCACTGAAATGGGTTGCTGTGAACAGAGCTGTTTTTGACAAGGTAAAAAGGGTGTTGTTTTACACGACCATTGAGGAATTTTAACCAACGTATGTTGAAGACATTTCATGAAGGCCCTAAAGAATCAAATCAACTTATGGAAAATGGGCATCTGATGTCCCCTTTAAGTTCTTTGGCATCAAAAAGTTCAAAACCTCTTTTCCAGAAAACAACAAAAAGCCTAGTGAATGTAGTTTTTTTGTGGAATAATAAATGCTTATTCCTTACCGAAACAGTTTCAAAACAATCAATTAACTAACCGACTGACAATGCATTATACACTGTAAAAAAAAAATCTGTAAAATTTACGGTAAAAAACCGGCAGCTGTGGTTGCCGGAATTTTACCGTAAAAAATTTGGTAGCAACGTTTTAGGTTTTATGGTTTTAACTTAAATTTACAGTTAAATACCGTAATTTCATTAACTGATATAATGTTAATATACCAACCTATTGAAGTACTGAAATCTGTTTTGTAACTTTGTAATACAC